>NC_029794.2:35733410-35752603 GCF_000816755.2 Arachis ipaensis | reverse complement strand
ATTACCTGTTAGCTGATGGCATTTTATGCAACTTGCTACTTTCTCTTAGCTTACCAACCTTCGTTTGTTAGTTAGTGCACTTTCAATGATTGAAGAGAAAAAAAAAGGTTGTGAGTTGTAGATGTCGTGCTTTGCTTTGCTGTTTAAATTGTTATTAATTATATTATATTTGCAAACGTTGGATGCATGGTTCATATCCAAAACGGTAATTTCCGGTAACTCAATAATTGTACTCTTAACATGTAAAGACCTATTCTTCAATAATTTTATTTATCTACATCGCCTGCCATCAATTTTCTAACTAGCAGAGAAATGTGAAAATTAAGAGTAAGTTTGGTTTGTATTTTTATTTTTAAAATTTTATAAAAAATAAAAATAATAGAATTTTGTTTCAACAAGAAGTATTTTCTTCTTGAATCTTCTCACTGTTACCTTAAAGGCTTCTATAATGAGTAATGACTCATGATGGGTGTTGGGTTAGTTGTAATTTTTGGTGAGAAAGTGGACATCCCCTGCAAAGAATACGGAATTCAAAAAATTCCGATAATGAAGATAAAATATACATAATATAAAATAAAATAAATAGCAGAAGAATAAAAAGTCAAATTTAATAATATAATAAAAGTAATTATACATAATTTTTATATACTACTAAGGACAATTTCAAATTTTAACGGGACACTTGCCTTTTGCCTCCACAACCATAAGAGTGGATCCAGCAAAGAAATCACTATGAGGAGAATTAGAATAATAACTCATAAGAAATGAGGCTATTTTTAAAAATAAAAAAATATGTCCTGGTGAGACTCTAGTTAGAAGTAAGTTGAATTATCACTAACGGAAACAAAATCAAAATTGACCAAATACAAAGAAAGGATACTATGAGATGAGATAAGGTATTTGATATTGCTTTGATGCATGCTAGTATAATATTGTTAAAAAAGTGTGTTTGTGAGTTCCTTTAATCCTTTGTTGTCTGATGGCATTGTCAAAGGTTAGCATAAGGGACTTGGATATAATCCGAATGATTGAATGAATTTGGTAGAAGGATTCTGGAAGAGAACAGGTGTCGCAGGTGATGATTAAAAGAAGGATCATAATACTACGGTACAGATTTAAATTTACAGATATTTGCTTTCTTTTCAACACGTGTATTTTGTTTTTATATTGAGAAAGTAGCTTGGCAAATTTCGGTAACTTAAAAAGTTGGCGGCTTGGCTAGATATAAGGAAAGAGAAATCATTCATGTTGGACCCTTCTTTATATATGGATTGGTTCTTGACTCCTTGAAATTTTTTTTTCCTTAACGAGTCCTGCAACAAAAATAGAGAAAGAGTTTTAATACCAATAACAATATTAATTAGCTAAGACAAAATAAAATATTAATTAGCTAAAATATGGATTTAATTTTAATTGATATAATTATTTTTGTAAAAAATTATGACATATATGTTTTTTAATTGATGGAGAAAATTAGTAACTAATTTCATATATTATAATCAAAGAGAACTTTCTCTTATATAATTCAAAAAGATTAAAGTACTAAATTGGTCTTCTATATTTGGATATAATTCTGTTTTGGTCTTTAAGGCTTAAAGTGCCTTACTTGAATCTAAAAAATTTTTATTTAGCTTCAATATAATCCTACTGTGAGGTCAAAGTTAAATAATGAACGGAATATACTACATAATAGCAGTATGAGAATAAGATTGATAATATGGAAAACAAGTACAAGCTCTAGAGTCACAAAATCAACCGTGAATGTATTAATACATTTATTTATCATTCTTCTTACAATTTAAATAAAATTGTTGAGTTAAAAAATTAACTAACATAAATAATGATGACAAACAATAGATCATTGGGCTAATTACCCAATTAGTTTTGATTATTTTGGTTGAGTGATGCAGGCCAAAATAAATATACAAAGCTGCAGCCCATTAAGAAACAAACTGAACCTGTTGGTGGGCTAACAATCCAAAGGAAGCCTAAAGGAAACAAGGCAAAGAAATCAAACGGACTGAACCTGAATAGAACTGATCCAAGCCCGATTTGGCTTCTCTCAAGCAAATCCCTCCCATTTGCTTTCACCAAAAGCAACTTTCACCTTGTGTCACTTCGGACAGAACACAGAGAAAGAGAGAGAAAGCTTAGCCTCTAAACTGTTCACCAAAGAAGAAAGAAAGAGAAGGATTAAGCAAGAAAAGCTGAGGTCTAATCACCCAAATCAAACCAAATCAAGCTAAGGCAGAAGTTAAAGGTAATTTATTTCCTCTTGCATGCATCGTGCTTTCCTCTACTCTTCCCCAAATTTCTGTCAGTCCAAATTGGGATACATAGAAAAGATGGACTCTGATCAATACTGCTACATATCTACGGTCAAATTTGTGTCTTGGGGACCAAGTAGTGTGTCAATGGCTAAGATCTGAGTTTACTATTGAAAATATTTATTTCTGTTATCCTGTGACTTTCGGTCAACAAAGAAGGTCAGAACCAAAGTTTCTAAATTGAGGATTAATGGAAGAAAGTGAACGGCTGAGTTGGTGAAGCACACAGCTCGAGGGTTGACCTAGGAGAGAGCAACTCAGTAACATGCAAGGAGATACAAAAGAAGATTTTTCATCCTTCAGAAAGCAAGGAGAGATAACTAGTGTTTTGAAGTTTATGTTCTGAGAAGAGTTCTCTGAAGAAGTTCATCAACTTAGACAGTGCTTCCTAGTCAAAGGAGCATTCCGCCAAAATGAGGAACTAAATCAGAGGCAAGTAAATCTGGTTAATCACATAGTAAAGAGACTGTTGAAGCATTAATCTCCTTTATGTTTTACAGATTGTATTTTTCTTTTCAATGTTTATCTTTTTGTAATTTCTTGAGGTAAAAGGCTGAATGAGAGAGTTCATTGAAAGAGCCTAAGAGTGGAAAAAGGCAGAGAAAAACACTTGAGTGAAAAGTCTAGAGTGATTTTAGATTTCTTTCGGTTGGTCCAATGTCTTGTATCTTGTACCTGTGAGGTACCCCTTTCTTAGTTGGGTGAGCACTAAGAGTGAAGAGTTAGGTATTAGCATAACCAAGTCAAGTTAGGTTAGAACTTTAGTGTGAAAGGATTATGTCTATCCTGTGAAATTGGTGTATATAATACTTTAACTATAGTGGAAATTCCACCACTGTTGTGGTGGAGACTGGATGTAGGTTACATAGCACAAGGCAACCGAACCAGGATACATGATGGTGTCAACTTCTTTCTTCCCTGCTCTATTCTGTTTTCTGATATTAATGAGACAAAATGAAATTATCTCATAAATTTTTCGCTGCTGAATTCAAACAGTTTCAGATTGAAAGTTTGTTTTAAAGGGTTAAGGGTTAAGTACGATTTTGGTTCCTAACATAGAGGCCGAAAACTTATTTCGTCCCCGACCTTTTTTTCACCACAAAATGGTCCCAAAGTTTCAGTTTGTTTTAAAATCCTCATTTTTTTCAAATTTTTTGTTTTTATTACCAAATTACCCTTAATAAAGAAGGCCATAGATTCACCCCCCTTCTCTAAGCCTTCTACAACCTTCAAAAATATTTTCTATAAAACTAAAGAGAATGATAAATAAATGTATTCATACATCTACAGTTGATTTTGTGCCTCTAGAACTTGTACTTGTTCTCCATATTATTGATCTTCTTCTTATACTGCTGTTATGTATGATATTCTATTAATTATTTAATTTTGATCTCACGGTGAGACTATATGGAAGCTAAATGAAATTTTTTTTATTCAAATAAGACACTTTAAACTTTAAGAGCCAAAATAGGATTGCGTCCAAATATAAGAGACCAATTTGATAGTTTACCCACTACAAAATTTTTATTTATTTGTGATAATTTTTTAATGAGAGTTACTAAAAACCTCCATAATATATTTTATTTGTGATCAATTATAAAACTCCCTAAATAATTAACAAAAACTCCCACTACTCTTAATCCTATCAATTATAAAACAATCCAACCCATAAAACAATCCAACCCAAACAAATATTTACTCATCCCATTTACATATAAACATTACATAATTAGAATTTTCTTATAAAATTTCTCTTTGTTTATATTTTTTAGTCATATTAATTAATACATGTACCAGTATATAAATTAAATACTATTAGAATTTAGAAGCTTTTAATAGTAAGTTGAATTAAAATATGAGCAATGTTACAACGCTACTAGCAAATATTATTATTTTTAGCTAACAATAATTTATAATTATATTTACAGACGTTTTACACACAAAAATATATATTTTACATTTATATTTACTAAGATTTTGTACACATAAATCAATACAGTTTATACCTATATTTTTTAAAATTTATATACATGAATTAATAAAATTTATTTGTTAAAAATAATTTAATATTTGTGCTAGTTAAATAATAATCAAAACTACTAAAAGTTGCTAGTTCTCAAAAATTTCTCTCACAATATTAATTTACAAATGAATTAAAGAAAATTACATAACTATTTTTCATTTTTGAATTATACAAAAAAAGCTCTCTTTAATATATAATATACGAAATTAGTTACCAAATTTCTCCATCAATTAAAAAACGCATATGCTTTAATTTTTTTAAAAAATAATTATATCAATTAAAATTAAATTTATATTTTAATTAATTAATATTTTTTTGTTTTAGCTAATTAATATTATTATTGATATTAAAACTCTTTCTTTATTTTTCTTGCAGGACCTATTAAGAGAAAAAAAATAATTTAAGGAGTCAAGAACCAACTCATATATAAAGAAGATTCAACATGAATGACTTTTTCTTTTTTGTGTTTAATTAAGCCGCCAACTTTGTAGATTACCGCGACTTGTCAAACTGCTTCCCCACTATAAAAACAAAATTATACACGTGTTGCAAGAAAAGAAATATTATAAGAATATCTGTAAACTTAAATCTGTACCGTATAATTAACTTTAAAAGAAGTATGCAAATATTAAATGGGGAGATAGTGTAAGAAAAAAAGTCTGTAATATTCATGTAGCAGAAATGTCTTGATATCTTGTGTGATTTTTTATAGCTTTAGTTTAGGATTTATTTAAATAAATAAAAGTTATAAAAATATGTAATTTATAGCATTTTTATTGATTTATACTCTATTACTTATTTCGTTTACAGTATAAATAAAATAATATTGTGTATATCTCGTTTACAGTGTAAACGAAATATACTCATATACACAATGTTATTTTCGTTTACACTGTAAACGAGATAAGTAAGAAGCACCTCTATATATTGAACTTGTTTATAGCGCCTTTTGAAGTCACTTTTCATCAATTTCTTATACTTTTATCCCATTTCTAGCCTTTTCTAATCATATTATCGAGGTACTTGGAGATTATCGCGCGCGCAGATACACGGGATGAGGACATCAACCACCTGAACACAACGTGACATATCACTGGGGCAATCGACTTCCAGGTTAGTATTGTTATTTTCATATTTAAGTTAAATAAGCATATATTTATAGTTATGATTAGGGTACTTTTATAGATGTAGTATATGTTAGATGGTAAAATATATTGTTAGTAAGTGTTAATTGATAGAATTTAATTTAATTTATTAGGTAAATTATTTTATTAAGTAAATATTTATTGCATTCTATTAATTATTTAATTTGATTTCTATATTTTGATTTTAATTTTGATAAAAACTTGTTACGTTAGTGTTGTCATTTTTCTGTTTAAGTTAAATAAGCATATAATTATAGTCATGGTTAGGGTATTTTCATAGATGTAATATTTGTTAGGTGATAGAATATATTGTTAGTAAATGTTAATTAATAGGTATGATTTAACTTATTAGTTAAACTAATTCATTAAGTAAATGTTTATTACGTTTTTTATTTTTTTTAATTTGAATTTTATATATTTAAATTTAATTTTGATTATGGTAGATAACTTTTTTAGTTATTATTAAATATTTTAATGTTTATTATTTTTATTCGATATGTTTTTTCGATGTTTGATTTTTAAAAATTAATTATTCTATTTTCAACTAAATTATGAAATGTGAAATACTTGTTTAGTATATTTTTTTATCTTTTTATTTTGATATTTAAATATTTATTTTTTAAATACATTTAAATGTGGTGTATTTTATTAGAGGACATGCTTGCACCACCAGATGCCATTGTCCCTTATTTGATGAAGGCTGAGTGTGGCGACACGGTGCTATTCAGGGATTTTGTATTTGACAATTTCCTGATCACAGCATTCATGAAGTGCTGGCATCTGGAGACCTACACTTAAAATACACCATAATTAAACTTGACCTCACTAATATCTGAAATTCTGTCGGAGGGCAACACGGAGACTCCAAGGGCATCCTGCTGCTGATTGCTGGCAATGCACATTGTACTTTACTTGGTCTGACTCCACAACTCGGTACTCAACACTTCTGTAAATGTTGTAATTATTCACACTTTGCATTACTGCCTCTCTGCTTTTGAATTTGTAGGTAACCTGAAACTCCACACCACTATCTAAGTTGTAATCGTTTCCACCCATGTTGAAAAATAGAATTTTTTCATGCATCGCGTCTAGATCCAATGTATAATAGTGACTGGGTACAACTGATAAGACTGGAAATGGGTGCGGGGCAGGCAGAAGATACCGAATTGATGCGTCGACCAGTGTCTCTGGTACAAACTCCTCCTCATCATCATCTTCAGAAAACCACTATCATTGCTACCACCAACATACTCTTCATCAGACTCCTCACTATCCACATCCATGTCTTTCACTGGACTAGCAACATGTAGGGGTGGTGGTGCAAATGGTGGTTCATCCTGCACAAAATTCGAGTGGCCAGATTCACCGACACCAACTTCACCAACCTCCGCAGAAAACTCCATCACTTGTTCTACCATGATTCTCCCATGGATATCAAACATGAGGCTGATAAACCACTATTTTATGGTTTATTTTGTATTGAATTGAGTGGATTTTATCCATTATTCTCACACTTATGCATATAAATTGCATGTTTTACATTTTTCTTCCTAATTCTGTACTGTGATTGAAAACATGCTTCTTTGGCCTTAAAATTGCTAATTGTTAATCCTCTCTTATTACCATTCGATACCGTGATATGTTTGTTAAGTGTTTTCAGGGTTTATAAGGTAGGAATGGCTTAGATGATGGATAAGAAGCATTCAAAAGTGGAAGGAACACAAGAAATTGAAGTTTTGAGAAGCTGGCAGTGATGGGTGAAAAAATGCCGGTTAAGAATTTCTAATAAAAACAGCGTTGTCAGTACAATCTTAACCGACGAAATTCCCACCACCAATTTAATTTGTGTCACAATTAAAATTAAATAATTAGGAGTAGAATTCTCAGGTCGTTTCCCAAAGAGTTGACACAAGGTGCAATTTATTGGTTAGGAATTTTCTGAATAGTTTTTGAAGTGGAGAGCGGAAAAATAAATGGCGAGAAATTAAAGCAGCGAACAATAACAAGAGATGTTATGTATTTGAAATAAGAGATCTTGGTTAGGAGAGATAATTGAAATTTCTATCCTTGTTGTCTTTTCCCAGGTGCAATAGTAAGGATTTATTGCTTTCACTCAGTTATCCTCTTGTAGTTACAAAGGAAGGTTAAGTGGGTAGTACTAACTCTGATTCACAAGTCCTAGTCACTTCCTAGGAAAGGACTAGAGTTAGTAAAAATTGAGTTAGCCAGCAATTCTCAATTACATATTATACTTGAGTATCACAACTCAAGAGTTTCCAATTAATCAACTCCTAAGCCAAGTTGGGAGCTCTACTCCATTAACATGAATGTCATTTTCACAAACATGTAAAAAGAGTAAATAGGAGACATGGTAATTAAAATAAATTAATAAAATCAAAATTGGCACTGATAATTAATTAAAAGAAATTAAACAAGTAATAGAATTAAATATAAAAATAATTCATTGCATTAATAGAATTCAAAAATAACAATATCCAAATATGAACACAAAGCAATTAAATGGAAAAGAGAAATTGAGTTATTGGAGAAGCAAACTATAGAGATGATGACTTCAATAGAAGGCAGTAGTAGCTCTCTCTATATCCAATCCGAAACAAAAGCTAAGAAATCAAAGAATCCTAGAGTGAAGTAGTGTTTCTCTCTCTAGAATTCAAAAAACTAAAACTAAACTAAAGTGAAAAGTAAAGTGAAGTGTCTCCTCAATATCAGCTACATCCCTGTCTCTAGTCTACGTTTTTGGGCTTGAAACTAGGTCTAAAACAGCCCAGAAATCGCCCCCAGCGAGTTCTGATATGTGCAGCACGTGATGCTCTGTCATGCGTATGCGTCGGCCACGCGTATGCGTCGCTGGACTTTTGCGCTTGTCACGCGTACGCATCGGTGTAAAATGCGCCAATTCACGCGTACGCATCAGCCATGCGTGCGCATCGCTCCTCGCTTCTAATCTCTTTAGTTTCTTGTGTTCCTTCTACTTTGACATGCTTTCTCTTCATCCTTTAAACCATTCATGCCCTGTAAACCTGAAAGCACTTCACAAACACATCACGGCATCGAATGGTAATAAAGGAGAATTAAAAATTAACAATTTAAAGGATTAGGAAGCAAGTTTTTAATCATGGACAAAATTAGGAAGGATTTGTAAAACGATGCAGTTTGTATGAATAAGTGTACGAATAATTGATAAAATCCACTCAATTTAGTACAAGATAAACCATAAAATAGTTGTTTATCAGGCAGCGACACGCACGCGTGAGCGACGCGTACGCGTGACCAGTATAGCAGGCAAGCGATGCGTACGCGTGGGCGACGCCATGCGTGACCAGAAATTTTTGCAGCGACATGTACGCGTGGGCGACGCGTACGCGTGACAGAGCGTCACGTGCTGCAATTAACAGAAAACGCTGGGGGCAATTTCTGACATGCTTTGGACCCAGTTTCAGGCCCGAAAATACTAATTAGAGGCTGCAGAGTGAAGCTGGAAGGGGAATCATTCATTCACACTTTCATTCACACAATTTTAGGTTTAGATGTAGTTTTCTAGAGAGAGAGGCTCTCTCCTCTCTCTAGGTTTAGGATTTCTTCTTTCAATTTCTCCTTAGGTTCAGGTCAATCTTCCTTTAATTTAGTTTTCTCTTACTTTTATTTGTTTAAGCATTTTAGTTCATCTTCTTCTCTTGTTAATTTTTCTTTTTCGTCATTTTTATGTTTATGAGCTCTTGTCACATTTGATTTCTTTTAATGTAATTTATATTTTCCATGTTTATTGTTACTCTCTTTAATTGTTAGTCATTGATGCTTGCAATTGGTTGTTTAGATTTAATATTCCTTATTAATTTTATCATGCTTTTATTTTGTGCCTACCAAGTGTTTGATAAAATGCTTGGACGGATTTTAAATTAGATTTTCGTATTCTTAGCTTGAATTGAGTAATTTGGAGACTCTTAAATTGTCAAAGTCTCTTGTTGGTTGGCGATTGAAAGTTGCTAGTTGGCTTGAACTTCACTAACTCTAGTCTTTGATTAGGACTTGTGAACTCAAGTTGATTTGCTCGCTTGACCCCTTCGATTGTTAGAGGTTAACTAAGTGAGAGCAATTTGCAATTACCATCACAATTGACAATGATAATGAGGATAGAAATTTTGATTCTCAACCTTTGCTAGGACTTTTCTTAGTTGTTAGTTTATTTTCTTATAATTTACATTCCTTGCTTCTTAAACTCAACCAAAAAAGATACAATCTCATAATCAATAATAAATGCACTTCCCGGCAATTCTTTGAGCGACGTCTCGAGGTTTAAATACTTCGGTTAATTTTATTGAGTTTGCTTAAGTGACAAACAATCTAAATATTGATTGAGGTTTAATTGTCGGTTTAGAACTATACTTGCAACGCGGCATTTTTGTGAAAATCTTTACCGACATTTTTTCTCCGTGAAATTTTTGGTGCCGTTGTCGGAGAATTAAAAATGTGTACCTTATTATTGGTTATTGTGAATATGGTTGCCTTTTCGTTTCTTTGTTGTTTCTAATTTTAGGAGTTTATTTTTATTATTTCTTATTAGTTTTTATTTTTATTTTCTTTTGTTACCATGAATTCTCACCCCTTTGGCTATGAGCTTGGTTACAATTATATTATAGGAAGTGGAGATTACAATGAAGGCTTGCATCGAGGATGGGACAATCAAAGATGGGTGATGGGTTGGAAACGAAATTTCAACACCTAAAACTCACCGGCAAGTGTACCAGGTCCCATCAAGTAGTAAAACTCACTTAGAGTGAGGTCGATCCCACAGGAATTGATGGATCAAGTAACTTTAGTGGGTGATTAGTTTAGTCAAGCTAACATTGAAGTGAAATTGGATGAAATGTAGCCAATGTAGCCAACAGAAAGTAAATTGACAAGAATTGTAAATGACAGAATGTAAATAGGCAAAAAAAATTTAAAGAGCAAGAAATGTAAATTGACAGAATCTTAAATGACAAAAAATGTAAATTGCATCAAATGTAAAGGGGGTTGGGTGCTAGAAAGTTAAATGAAAGCAGTAAATCAGTAACTTAGAGCAATTGCAGGAAATGTAAATTTGCAAAAAATGTAAATCAAGCTCACAGCAAACATCAAATGTAGAATGCAGAGGAACAGGAAGATTTAAATTGCATTAAAGTAAATTGGAAGCAATGGGAATAGAAAGCAACGAGAACAGAAGATTAAAATCAATGCTCAATGTAAATTGAATTGTGAAATTTCAGAAAGGGAAACTTGCAGAAGAACTAAAATAGAATTTAAATTTTGCTCAATTGTGAAATCTAAAGGAGAAATTCAAGATCTCAGGGGATCAATGAGACTAGAAAATAAGTATAGATCTCAATTCCTTCCTTAATCTAACATAGAACAATTGGAAAAAGAGAAGAAGATGAAAGCAGTAAAGGAAACTCAGATTAAATTTTCCATTCACTAAGATTATTGCAGAAGAAGAACAAAGAGATTTCAAATCAAGATTTGAAACAGAATTCCTTCAAATCTCAATCCAAAATCCAAAACAGAAAGTAGAATTTCAGGAGTAAAAGCAAAGAGAAGAGAGCTCTCTATTCTACTTGCTCCCTAATGGAATCAGCCTCCTTACAAAAAATGAAGATGATGCCTTATATAGGCTTTACAAAGTGAAAATAAAAATGAAATTGAAAACAAATTAAAATTCAAAATGAAAATCCTAGTCTAACTGATCATTGTGCCTTTGAGTGATGTCAATTGGGTTTTGCTTGCTTTGGATTTGAAGAAGAGTGGATTGATTTGGATTTGGCCTCTTCAAATTGGTGAAGAATTGGCTACCAATTGGTTTTTAATTGAAATTGAACCAAGGCCACCTTCCAGGGCCATGCTCGGTTAACTAAGGCAACCGAGCATCAATGCTTATTTCCTTGGCTCAATTGTGGTTCGTGACAAGCTCCCTTTGGTGCCTTCATAGCGCTCGGTTGAAAGAAAGAGCGCATCGTTCCCTTGTGCAGGAATGAGGCTCCCCTTCGAGCCTTGGCCTTGCCAAATTGGTGCTCATTTCCTTGGCAACACAAAAAGGTAGCGCTCAGTTAAGTGAAGGAGTGCAGCATCTCTTTGCTTGCAAGGTGAGGCTCCAAGTTTGAATCTTGGTGGGTAGCAATTCAGTGCCAATTTCCTTGGTTCCTTGTAGCGCCTCCTCCTTGCTCTTCATGGAGCTCCCTGTTCGACTCCTTGCTGAGCCATTTTGGCTTATTTTTCTTTGCCCAATCCTTGTAGTAGCGCTTCCCTTGTCCCTCAAGTGCTTGGTTCGAAACTTGGTGAAACCTCTACCAAATGTTGCACCTTAAATTTCTTTTGGTGGAAGCCCGAAAAGGTTAACTAAGTTAACCAAGCGCTATGTTTCTTTGCTTTGTTTCCTTAGTTTCTTGTATGAGCGCTCCGTTAACTCAAATAACTTTACATGCCTTCATGAATGCTTGCTGCCTTTGCTTTCATTGGCTTAACTTTAATGTGTGCATGATTTCATTTATTTTAATAATGCATAGAGCTTTGATGAACGCTGAAGCCAATTGCATGCTTTCATTTTATTTAATTATTAATGCCATTTAGCTAACATTAGCGTTCATTCATTTATTTCATTGGCATTAATAATTAAATGCTTCATGCATACATTTCATTGGCTTTATTCATTCATGATAATACCAAGTACGTAGCATTACATTCATTCATTTTATTAGTAATGCAAATGCTTTAACAATGCATGGTTCATGATGCCATTAATGATTAAATGCATGCATGCTTTAATTTATCAATGATAATACATGCATAAGGCATTAACTAAATGCCACGATTTTATGGTTATGGGCCACGCTTTTAAAAGTGTGGCCTAAAGTTTTAAAGCATGCTCAATCTTTAAAGCGTGCCCAAAATTCATCTTTTCTTCTTTTTAGCTTATTTTTTGCTCTTTTGCTTCTTTTTCTTTTTATTTCCTACAAAATTTATAAAATCAAAAGATCAAGAAAATATACCATTTAAGCACAAAAGAATACAATATTTAAGCACTAATTATCAATTTCTTGTATGAAAAAGCATAGAAAAACATGACATGATGACATGTCATCACAACACCAAACTTAAACCTTGCTTGTCCCCAAACAAGAAAAGAATCATCCAATAGAGATTGACAATCCAAGGTAAGAAGAATAGCAACTCAATGTTTATGGTTAGCTAGTTTTCTATGCATGCTTCAATCACAAAAGAAATGTAAATGATTGATGCTTCTATCTAGCTCAATTTATGAAATCTTTTTCTTATATTTCTTCCTTGAAACAAGCTTTTGATTTTCTTATTAGCTTCTCCTTTTGGGTGCTTTACCCCATGAGTTGATAACAAAGCTACGACTTTAAATGCTATGTCTTCAAGTATTACCACTTGATACATAAGCACCATAAGCATTTAATTAGAGGACTTCATTAAGCTCATTTATTTCTTTTCTTGACTCTTTAATCATTGATGCTCAGAGCCTTGAGCTTTGAGGGAGTGCTTTTTGCACTTTGAGCCTAGCCTTGACTTCTAAGTGTTTTGTTTTCAAGCTTTTTGCTTGATACATAAACACCACAAGTACTTAACAATTGTCATTGGTACTCAGAGCCTTCAGCTTTCTCATTCTTTCCTTTTTTCTTTTCTTATCTTAATTGCAATTGCTTTTTCAAGGTTTTCATGATTTCAAAAGATTTCACAAAATGTCCTAGATGAAAACTTCAATTAAATACAATCTAATACAATTAAGCAATAATTAATCATACTAGCCTTCCAATACTTGTATGCACATGCTGAATTCTTCTTTAATGACCTTGTTTGTTTATGATCATGATGCTTTATTGCTTTTAAATTTACAAAACTCAAATTGGTAGTCATAACGTTACAGCAACATGTTGCAAATCAAAATTCAAGCTATGCTTATTCATACTACACATGCATACAGAGAATATAAAGACAATCATGAAATTTAAAGTGCTGGAAACAAAGGAGAGGAAAAGAAACTTTACAACCTTGTAATTCATCTTCTCTATTATTGTCATTTTCCTCCCATTCTTCCTCTTCCCTTGCCAAACTTAGAATGCTTGCTCATCCTCAAGCAACAATTAGAACAATGGCTATGGGGCTAAGATGGATCATGAATGTCTTACACAATGAAATGTCAGCATACATGTGTTTTAAGCAAGCAAAATTGAGGATAACAATCAAGGCACAGGAAACGGAGACATTGTGATTGCAAACTTAAGAAGGTGTACATGATACATTGCATAAAAGATAAGTGGCACACCAAACTTAGTGTGACACTTTCACTTGGAATTGATGCAAGTATCTTGTAAGGATTGGAAGCAAATTTTGTTGCATAGCAACACCAAACTTAGAATGCAATCATATGTCAATTTATTTGAATTAAAACTAAGCAAATGAAACTGTTATATGTTAAATACAATCACCAAGCCAAGAATATGTCATGAATAAGGATCTCTTGGTGATGTATTAACAAAAACAGTTAATAAAAGAAAGCATTAAAAATAAGAAAATGACTAAAACAAAGACAAAACTAAAATTGTCTAACTAAAAGAAAGATAACACTGCAAGGCATTATGATTATGTAGACAAGTGGTGTTGCTTAATGAATTGCATAGAGAATTAAGTGGCACACCAAACTTAGAAACTTAGTATGACACTTTAAAATTGATGCAATCATCCAGAGGGATTGAAAACAAAGTGTTGCATGGCAACACCAAAGTTAGAATGTAACCATATGCCAATTTATTGAAATTTAAACAAAGCAAAGATAGAAAGTAAACAAAGCAAAGAAATGTTACCTACGGTTGACATGTTCTTCACTTTCTTCCTCTTCTTCCAGTTTGTTAAGAGGAATGACCTCAAGGGGAGAGATGAACCAGCTAGTGTCCCCTGTCTTGGCCTCTCCTCAGCAAGCTTTCTTTTGTTAATGGCTTGATTGAGCTTGCTTGTTGGATCAGGGGGAGGATTGCTTGTAGTTGACCTTCTCTTCTTCATAAATATTGTCCTTTGTAGCTTTGTCACAATCCTCTTCTCGGTGCTTTTGTTAATTGCCTTCACTTCCTTGAATCCAAGTCTTGGTGGTTGTGTGATTGTTGGAGTGTTCTCTTCATCAAGAGCTTTTTGAATTGATGGTTCAGTGAGCTCTTCCTTCTTGTAATTTTCTGCTTCAATTGAGTGTGAACTTCCTTGATTGGCTTCTTCCTCTTCTTTTACATGATCTTCCATTAAGTCTTTTGGAGTGAAGTTTCATGTTCCTCTATCACCTCAATTAGCTTCTGTGAATATGAAATCCTTAGCTCATGTTCCTCATCCTTTATTGCAATTTCACTTGACACAGGGACCTTTTGTTCTTGTTTTTCCACTTTCTCACCCACAAATTGGTCTTCATCCTTACTATTTGATGGTTCTAAGTTCCTCCTTGTTTGCTCTAAGGGACCATTCATCTTCTTGAAGATGATTTCTTTCTAGGATTGGGATTGTGTGTGTCTTTTCACGAGTTGTCTGTGTATTTCAATGGTTTGGCATCGGCTTTCTGAGGGTTCTTTGGACCATTGAAGGTAATCCTCAACTGCTAGTTCAAGAGATGAAGGTTGAGAGTAATTTTGGTGACATGGATGTGTTATGGTGAAGTTGTGTTGAGGGGCGTAGAATGAGTTTTGTGAGTTGTGGGATGACTTGTATGGATCTTGGAGGAAACTTTGTGTTGAGGCATAATTAAGTGATGAAGAATTTTCAACTGAGAAACTGGGAAGTGAGGGTGGATGCTCGTTCATTCCTTGGTGATACTCCCAGCCACCATTAGAATAATGACTTGAATCATTTTGTGGTGGTGGGAAGTATCCCATATGATTCTCTTGTTCATCTTGTGTCTCTGAAGCAAATCTCCATGGATTGGGGTGCTTAGAATTTGTATTTTCTTGGTGATATTCCCAGCCACCATTAGAGATTGGTGATGATGGGTAATATCCCATAAAATTTGTTTGATCATAAGATGAGTTGAACTCCATTTAAATTTTGTAAAACACAACACCAATGAAATTTAAAATTCATCTCAGAGAAGAATTTCTTAGTGAGGCAATAACTCAAACACTTTGCTATCAACTTAAATCAGAGAACAAAAACAAAGAAAATTCTTGATCTAGACTTCTCACCCACTTAATCATTGTCGATCTAAATCAATCCCCGGCAACGGCACCAAAAACTTGATGGGTTGGAAACGAAATTCCAACACCTAAAACTCACCGGCAAGTGTACCGGGTCGCATCAAGTAGTAAAACTCACTTAGAGTGAGGTCGATCCCACAGGGATTGATGGATCAAGCAACTTTAGTGGGTGATTAGTTTAGTCAAGCTAACATTGAAGTGAAATTAGATGAAATGTAGCCAACAGAAAGTAAATTGACAAGAATTGTAAATGACATAATGTAAATAGGTAAAAAAAACTTAAAGAGCAAGAAATATAAATTAACAGAATCTTAAATGACAAGAAATATAAATTGCATCAAATGTAAAGGGGGTTGGGTGCTGGAAAGTTAAATGAAAGCAGTAAATCAGTAACTTAGAGAAATAGCAGGAAATGTAAATTTGAAGGAAATGTAAATTAAGCTCACAGCAAACATCAAATGTAGAATGCAGAGGAACAAGAAGATTTAAATTTCATGAAAGTAAATTGGAAGCAATGGGAATAGAAAGCAACGAGAACAGAAGATTAAAATCAATGCTCAATGTAAATTGAATTGTGAAATTTCAGAAAGGGAAACTTGCAGAAGAACTAAAATAGAATTTATATTTAGCTCAATTGTGAAATCTAAAGGAGAAATTCAAGATCTCAGGGGATCAATGAGACTAGAAAACAAGTCTAGATCTCAATTCCTTCCTTGATCCAACAGAGAACAATTGGCAAAAGAGAAGAAGATAAAAGCAGTAAAGGAAACTCAGATTAAATTTTCAATTCACTAAGATTATGCAGAAGAAGAACAAAGAGATTTCAAATCAAGATTTGAAACAGAATTCCTTCAAATATCAATCTAAAATTCCAAAACAGAAAGTAGAATTTCAGGAGTAAAAGCAAAGAGAAGAGATCTCTCTATTCTACTTGCTCCCTAATGGAGCCAGCCTCCTTAAAAAAAATGAAGATGATGCCTTATATAGGCTTTACAAAGTGAAAATGAAAATGAAATTGAAAATAAATTAAAATACAAAATGAAAATCCTAGTCTAACTGATCCTTGTGCCTTTGAGTGATGTCAATTGGGCTTTGCTTGCTTTGGATTTGAAGAAGAGTGGATTGATTTAGATTTGGCCTTTTCAAATTGGTGAAGAATTGGCTACCAATTGGTTTTTAATTGAAATTGAACCAAGGCCACCTTCCAGGGCCATGCTCGGTTAACTAAGGCAACCGAGCATCAATGCTTGTTTCCTTGGCTCAATTGTGGTTCGTGACAAGCTCCATTTGGTGCCTTCATAGCGCTCAGTTGAAAGAGAGAGCGCAGCGTTCCCTTGTACAGGAATGAGGCTCCCCTTCGAGCCTTGGCCTTGCCAAATTGGTGCTCATTTCCTTGGCAACACAAAAAGGTAGCGCTTAGTTAAGTGAAGGAGCGCAGCATCTTTTTGCTTGCAAGGTGAGGCTCCAAGTTCGAATCTTGGTGGGTAGCAATTCGGTGCCAATTTCCTTGGTTCCTTGTAGTGCCTCCTCCTTGCTCTTTATGGAGCTCCCTTGTTCGACTCCTTGCTGAGCCATTTTGGCTTATTTTTCTTTGCCCAATCTTATAGTAGCGCTTCTCTTGTCCCTCAAGTGCTTGGTTCAAAACTTGGTGAAGCCTCTACCAAAATGTTGCACCTTAAATTTCTTTTGGAGGAAGCCCAAAAAGGTTAACTAAGTTAACCAAGCGCTATGTTTCTTTGCTTTGTTTCCTTAGTTCCTTGTATGAGCGCTCGGTTAACTCAAATAACTTTACATGCCTTCATGAATGCTTGCTGCCTTTGCTTTTATTGGCTTAGCTTTAATGTATCCATGATTTCATTTATTTTAATAATGCATAGAGCTTTGATAAACGCTGAAGCCAATTGCATGCTTTCATTTTATTTAATTATTAATGCCATTTAGCTAACATTAGCGTTCATTCATTCATTTCATTGGCATTAATAATTAAATGCTTCATGCATACATTTCATCGGCTTTATTAATTCATGATAATACTAAGTACGTAGCATTGCATTCATTCATTTTATTAGTAATGCAAATGCTTTAACAATGCATGGTTCATGATGCCATTAATGATTAAATGCATGCATGCTTTAATTTATCAATGATAATGCATGCACAAGGCATTAACTAAATGCGTGGCCTAAAATTCCAAAGCGTGCTCAATCTTCAAAGTGTGCCCAAAATTCCTCTTTTCTTCTTTGTAGTTTATTTTGTGCTCTTTTGCTTCTTTTTCTTCTTACCATTTAAGCACAAAAGAATGCAATATTTAAGCACTAATTATCAATTTATTGTATAAAAAAGCATAGAAAAACATGACATGATGACATGTCATCAATGGGAGGAGCCACAAGGATTTGATCAACCCTCTTGGCAACAACCCCCTCCAATGTACTATGAGCAACAACCATTTCATGATGCATACCAAGACAATGGTTATGGTGGACCTCTTCGTGACAATCAACAACCCCACCATATACCTGTGAACTCCCTCCTCAATATAGCCCTCAACCATACTCACAAGCCCCGTTTTACCAAACAACTCCATATGATCCTAACCCATATCCACCATACCGACCACCATATGAGTCATATGAACCATACATAGAACCACTCAAATTCCAACCCAATTACTTCCCAGAACCACCACCTCAAAATAAACCACCTCTAATGTATGCGAACTTTCAACCACAATATGATCCTAATTATGTTAGCCAAGCAGAACAAGAGTCACGGGATCATTTTAAGGAAGCAATGGATCGACTTCAAGCAACCATCCATCAAATGGAGCTAGAAGAAAGCCGAAAAGCACACAAAGCTCTCGTGGCTAACAAATCTCAAGTTGAGAATAAGGGACTAGAGTGTGTTGTACAACAAGTGAAAAAGATAGAGAGTATTGAACCGCACATCCTTATCATGATGAACCACCCTCTGGTGCGCAGAAATTGTGATTACACTTTGATTATGAAAAATTCATTGCTCTTTCTCCCCCTGGTAATGGCGCCAAAAACATGATGCCAATACCATGGTTCACAACTTCGCACAACTAACCAGCAAGTGCACTGGGTCGTCCAAGTAATACCTTACGTGAGTAAGGGTCGAATCCCACGGAGATTGTTGGTATGAAGCAAGCTATGGTCACCTTGTAAATCTCAGTCAGGCATATATAAAATAGTGATGGAGTTTTCGAAATTAAATAATAAAAGAGGGATAGAAATACTTATGTAATTCATTGGTGAGAATTTCAGATAAGCGAATAGAGATGCTTTTGTTCCTCTGAACCTCTGCTTTCCTGCTATCTTCATCCAATCAATCTTACTCCTTTCCATGGCTGGCGTTATGTGATACATCACCATTGTCAATGGCTACTTTCGGTCTTCTCTCGGGAAAATGATTCAAATGCCCTGTCACGGCACGG
>NC_029794.2:35731490-35733311 GCF_000816755.2 Arachis ipaensis | reverse complement strand
TCTTGAGGAACAGCAGAGCTCCACACCTTAATCTATGGAGTGCAGAAACTCTACTGTTAAAAATACATAAGTGATAATGGAGTTCATTGGTCTCGGCCCCAGAGGGGAACCGGAGTAACCAAGACTGTGAATACAATGATAAAAAGTCCTATTTATAATAAACTAGTCACTAGGGTTTACAAGAGTAAGTAATTGATGCATAAATCCACTTCCGGGACCCACTTGGTGTGTGCTTGGGCTGAGCTTTGAGTGTTGCACGTGCAGAGGTCCTCCTTGGAGTTGAACACCAGCTTTTGTGCCAGTTTGGGCGTTCAACTCTGGTTTTGGCTCCTTTTCTGGCGCTGGACGCCAGAATTGGGTAGAGAGCTGGCGTTAAACGCCAGTTTGCGTCGTCTAAACTTGGTCAAAGTATGAACTATTATATATTTCTGGAAAGCCCTGGATGTCTACTTTCCAACGCAATTAGAAGCGTGCCATTTCGAGTTCTGTAGCTCCAGAAAATCCACTTTGAGTGCAGGGAGGTCAGAATCCAATAGCATCAGCAGTCCTTCTTNCAACCATCCTCTAGCCACAGGCTTGAGGTCCGATCTTCTTAGTTGAACCGGCTTGCCTTTGGAGTCAATCTTCCATTGAGCTCCTTCCACACATATGTCCATAAGGACTTGGTCCAACCTTTGATTAAAGTTGACCCTTCTAGTGTAGGGGCGTTCATCCCCTTGCATCATAGGCAAGTTAAACACCAACCTCACATTCTCCGGACTAAAATCTAAGTATTTCCTCCGAACCATTGTAACATAGTTCTTTGGATCCGGGTTCTTACTTTGATCATGGTTCTTGGTGCTCCATGCATTGGCATAGAACTCTTGAACCATTAGGATGCCGACTTGTTAGATGGGATTTGTTAGAACTTCCCAACCTCTTCTTTGAATTTCATGTCGGATCTCCGGATACTCATTTCTTTTGAGTTTGAAAGGGACCTCGGGGATCACCTTCTTCTTGGCCACAACATCATAGAAGTGGTCTTGATGGGCTTTGGAGATGAACCTTTCCATCTCCCATGACTCGGAGGTGGAAGCTTTTGTCTTCCCTTTCCCCTTTCTAGAGGATTCTCCGGTCTTAGGTGCCATCAATGGTAATGGAAAAACAAAAAGCTTATGCTTTTACCACACCAAACTTAGAATTTTGCTCACCCTCAAGCAATAGAAGAAAGAATAGATGAAGAAGAAGAAGATATGGAGAAGAGGGGTGAAGTGTGTTTCGGCCAAGTAAAGAGGAGAGGGTTGTGTTGTGTGAAAATGAGGAAGAATGGAGGGCTATATATAGGGGAGGGAGGGGAGTTAAGGTTCGGCCATTTAGGGTGGGTTTGGGTGGGAAATTGGTTTTGAATTTTGAAGGTAGGTGGAGTTTATGAGGTAGGTTTATGGGGAAGAGTGGATGGATGTGAGTGGTGAAGAGGTTTTGGGGAAGAGAGATTGAGGTGATTGGTGAAGAGTTTTGGGGAAGAGTGTTTATGGGATTGTGTGAAAGAGGGGTGAGAAGAAGTGAGTGGAGGTAGGTAGGGATCCTGTGGGATCCACAGATCCTGAGATGATCCTGTGGGGTCAACAGATCCTGAGATGATCCTATGGGGTCCACAGATCCTGAGATGATTCTGTGAGGTCCACAGATCCTGAGGTGTTCAAGGATTTACAACCTTGCACCAAATTAGGCATGTAAAATGCCCTTGCACACAACTCTGGGCGTTCAGCGCCAGGTTGGTGCCCATTTTGGGCGTTCAACGCCCATTTGTTGCCATTTCTGGCGTTGAACGCCAGAACCATG
>NC_029794.2:35728852-35731251 GCF_000816755.2 Arachis ipaensis | reverse complement strand
AAAAGAAGAGGAATCCTCTATGTCACAGTGAAGAGGTTCCTTATTGTTAGTAGAAGAAAAGAAGAAGAGAAAAATCTGAACTCAGAAAGAGAGAGAGAGGGTTCGGATTTTTGGTGGGTGAGGGAGAGATGTTAGTAGATGAATAAATAAATAGAATAAGATGAGAGAGGGGAAATTTCGAAAATAATTTTTGAAAAAGAGTTAGTGATTTTTGAAAATAGTTTTTGAAAAAGGTTAGTAGTTTTTTCAAAAATTCAAAATAAAAATAAAATAATTAGTTAATTAAAAAGAAATTTTGAAAAAGAGGGAGATATTTTCGAAAATTAGAGAGAGAGAGAGTTAGTTAGGTAGTTTTGAAAAAGGTAAGAAACAAACAAAAAGTTAGTTGAAACAAATTTTTAAAAAGATAAGGAGTTAGGAAGTTAGAAAAGATATTTTGAAATCAAAGATAAGATAAGAAGATATTTTTGAAATTAGTTTTTGAAAAAGATTTGATTTTTAAAATCACAATTAATGACTTGATTCACAAGAAATCACAAGATATGATTCTAGAACTTAAAGTTTGAATCTTTCTTAACAAGTAAGTAACAAACTTGAAATTTTTAAATCAAAACATTAATTGTTATTGTTATTTTCGAAAATTTGATATAAAAATAAGAAAAAGATTTTTGAAAAATATTTTTATAATTTCCGAAAAATAACTAAGAAATTTGAAAAAGATTTGATTTTTGAAAAAGATTTTGGAAAAGATGAGATTTTTAAATTGAAAATTTGATTTGACTCATAAAAACAACTAGATTTTTAAAAATTTTTGAAAAAGTCAAATCTAATTTTCGAAATTTTAAGAGAGAAAAAGGGAAAGATATTTTTTTGGTTTTTGAATTTTTAAAGATGAGAGAGAAAAATTAAAAACATCATTTTCATGTTTTTCTCTTTTATTTTTGAATCAAAACAAGGGATGCATGCAAGAACACTATGAATGTCAAGATGAACACCAAGAACACTATGAAGATCATGATGAACATCAAGAACATATTTTTAAAAAACTTTTTAATGCAAAGAAAATATGCAAGCCACCAAACTTAGAATTCTTTAATGCTTAGACACTAAGAATTCAAGAATGCATATGAAAAACAAGAAAACACACAAAACATGCAAATGCAAAGATCAAACAAGAAGACTTACCAAGAACAACTCGAAGATCATGAAGAACACTATGAGTGCATGAATTTTTGAAAAATGCAAGATGCATATGCAATTGACACGAAACTTATAACATGACTCAAGACTCAAACAAGAAACACAAAAAAAATATTTTTGATTTTTATGATTTTCTAATTTTTTTGTAATTTTTTTTCGAAAATTAATTGAAAAAGGAAAATAAGGATTCCAAAATTTTTAATATGAATTCCAGGAATCTTGCAGTGTTAGTCTAAAGCTTCAGTCCAGGAATTAGACATGGCTCACTAGCCAGCCAAGCTTTCAATGAAAGCTCCGGTCCAAAACACTAGACATGGCCAATGGCCAGCCAAGCTTTAGCATGTAAATCAGGAACAGTAGCAGGTGGATCAACAACAACTAGCTTGCTCTTGATAACAAATTGCAAGCCTCAGTCCAAATGAATTTAGACATGGCTTTACAGCCAGCCAGGCTTAGCATGCTTCATGAAACACTAGAATTCATTCTTAAAAAATTCTGAAGAAAAATATATTTTGAAAACATTTTTTTTTCGAAAACAGATGAGAAATTTTTTGAAATATTTTTGAAAACTTTTTGAAAATAGAACAAAAAGAAAATTACCTAATATGAGCAACAGGATGAACCGTCAGTTGTCCAAACTCAAACAATCCTCGACAACGGCGCCAAAAACTTGGTGCGCAGAAATTGTGATTACACTTTGATTATGAAAAATTCATTGCTCTTTCTCCCCCTGGTAATGGCGCCAAAAACATGATGCCAATACCATGGTTCACAACTTCGCACAACTAACCAGCAAGTGCACTGGGTCGTCCAAGTAATACCTTACGTGAGTAAGGGTCGAATCCCACGGAGATTGTTGGTATGAAGCAAGCTATGGTCACCTTGTAAATCTCAGTCAGGCGGATATAAAATAGTGATGGAGTTTTCGAAATTAAATAATAAAAGAGGGATAGAAATACTTATGTAATTCATTGGTGAAAATTTCAGATAAGCGAATAGAGATGCTTTTGTTCCTCTGAACCTCTGCTTTCCTGCTATCTTCATCCAATCAATCTTACTCCTTTCCATAGCTGGCGTTATGTGATACATCACCATTGTCAATGGCTACTTTCGGTCTTCTCTCGGGAAAATGATCCAAATGCCCTGTCACGGCACGGCTAATCGTCTGGAGGCATCACCCTTGCCAATGGCTTCATCTT
>NC_029794.2:35695283-35727865 GCF_000816755.2 Arachis ipaensis | reverse complement strand
AAGGACACTTTTTGGTCAGCTGCTTGTATCTTTCCCAAGCTTCATAGAGGGATTCACCTTCTTTCTGTCTGAAGGTTTGAACATCAGCTCTAAGCTTGCTCAGCTTTTGAGGAGGAAAGAACTTGGCTAAGAAAGCCGTGACCAGCTTATCCCACGAGTTCAAGCTATCTTTGGGTTGAGAGTCCAACCACACTCTAGCTTTGTCTCTTACAGCAAAGGGAAAAGCATGAGCCTGTAGACTTCAGGATCTACTCCATTAGTCTTAACAGTATCACAGATTTGCAAGAATTCAGTTAAGAACTGAAAAGGATCTTCAGATAGAAGTCCATGAAACTTGCAGTTCTGCTGCATCAGAGAAACTAATTGAGGTTTCAGCTCAAAGTTGTTTGCTCCAATGGCAGGAATGGAGATGCTTCTTCCATGTAAATTGGAATTAGGTGCAGTAAAGTCACCAAGCATTCTCCTTGCATTATTATTATTTTCGGCTGCCATCTCCTCTTCCTGTTCGAAAATTTCTGAAAGGTTCTCTCTGGATTGTTGTAATTTAGCTTCTCTTAGTTTTCTCTTCAGAGTCCTTTCAGGTTCTGGATCTGCTTCAACAAGAATGTTCTTGTCCTTGCTCCTGATCTGAGCAACAAGATGAACCGTCAGTTGTCCAAACTCGAACAATCCCCGGCAACGGCGCCAAAAACTTGGTGCGTAGAAGTTGTGATTACACTTTGATTATGTAAAATTCATCGCTCTTTCTTTCCCTGGTAATGGCGCCAAAAAACATGATGCCAATACCATGGTTCACAACTTCGCACAACTAACCAGCAAGTGCATTGGGTCATCCAAGTAATACCTTACGTGAGTAAGGGTCGAATCCCATGGAGATTGTTGGTATGAAGCAAGCTATGGTCACCTTGTATATCTCAGTCAGGCGGATATAAAATAGTAATGGAGTTTTCGAAATTAATTAATAAAATAGGGATAGAAATACTTATGTAACTCATTGGTGAGAATTTCAGATAAGCGAATAGAGATGCTTTCGTTCCTCTGAACCTCTGCTTTCCTGCTATCTTCATCCAATCAGTCTTACTCCTTTCCATGGCTGACTTTATGTAATGCATCACCATTGTCAATGGCTACTTTCGGTCTTCTCTCGGAAAAATGATCCAAATGCCCTGTCACGGCACGGCTAATCGTCTGGAGGCATCACCCTTGTCAATGGTTACATCCTATCCTCTCAGTGAAAGTGGTCAACGCCCCCTGTCACGGCACGGCTATTCATCTGTCGGTTCTCGATCCTGCTGGAATAGGATTTACTATCCTTTTGCGTCTGTCACTACGCCCGGCAATCGCGAGTTTGAAGCTCGTCATAGTCATTCAATCATTGAATCCTACTCGGAATACCACAGACAAGGTTTAGACCTTCCGGATTCTCTTGAATGCCGCCATCATTCTAGCTTACACCACGAAGATTCTGATTAAGAGATCTAAGAGATACTCATTCAATCTAATGTAGAACGGAAGTGGTTGTCAGGCACGCGTTCATAGGGAATGATAATGATTGTCACGTTTATCATATTCAGGTTGAAGTGCGGATGAATATCTTAGAAGCGAAATAAGATGAATTGAATAGAAAACAGTAGTACTTTGCATTAATTCTTGAGGAACAGCAGAGCTCCACACCTTAATCTATGGAGTGCAGAAACTCTACTGTTAAAAATAAATAAGTGATAATGGAGTTCATTGGTCTCGGCCCCAGAGGGGAACCGGAGTAACCAAGACTTTGAATACAATGATAAAAAGTCCTATTTATAATAAACTAGTCACTAGGGTTTACAGGAGTAAGTAATTGATGCATAAATCCACTTCCGGGGCCCACTTGGTGTGTGCTTGGGCTAAGCTTTGAGTGTTTCACATGCAGAGGTCCTCCTTGGAGTTGAACGCCAGCTTTTGTGTCAGTTTGGGCGTTCAACTCTGGTTTTGGGTCCTTTTCTGGCGCTGGACGCCAGAATTGGGTAGAGAGCTGGCGTTGAACGCCAGTTTGCGTTATCTAAACTTGGTCAAAGTATGAACTATTATATATTTCTGGAAATCCCTGGATGTCTACTTTCCAACGCAATTGGAAGCGTGCCATTTCGAGTTCTGTAGCTCCAGAAAATCCACTTTGAGTGAAGGAAGGTCAGAATCCAACAGCATCAGCAGTCCTTCTTCAACCTCTGAATCTGATTTTTGCTCAAGTCCCTCAATTTCAGCTAGAAAATACCTGAAATCACAGAAAAACACAAAACTCATAGTAAAGTCCAAAAATGTGAATTTAACATAAAAACTAATGAAAACATCCCTAAAAGTAACTAGATCCTACTAAAAACATACTAAATACAATGCCAAAAAGCGTATAAATTATCCGCTCATCACCCTCCTTTCATGAACCTTTTCTCCCAAGCAATGAACCCTCATATCCACTCCACTCTCCAATGGATGACACCCTTAGTGTTCTTATTCAAGAGCAAAGAGAGATGCAACGGACGACACTAGAGTTCATAGCTACCTTGACCGAGGTAGTAGATAATTTAGCCTTCCTGCGCTTCAACACTCAAGGAACTCCCATGGCTACATGTGGAGAATTTAATGAAGAACGTAGCATGAAGGAGAAGTTAAAAATTCTGGTCACTACTAGAAAACTAGTTACTACAGACGGATATTTCCAACAGATTTTATCCCACGAAAATACAGACGGAATTTCAGAGGAATTTTTTTGTCGGAAAACAAAAAAAATGAATTAGCATAAATTACAGACGGAAAAGAAAATCCGTCGATAATTCCATCGGAAAAGTAAATTTTTTTCCGTAGAAAATAGTTACAGATGGAAAATCCATCTATAATTAAATAGACAAAACGTTGCATTTTATTAAATTATTACAGACAGAAAATCCGTCTATAATTTAAAATTTTTCATCGGAAATATTGAGTTAACCGTAACTCAGAGCCTACCCTCTCGATCCATTCACACTCCACACTCTCCATCGCAGGAGCTTCTTCCTCTTTCCATCCACGCTCTCTCCATCGCAGGAGCTTCCTTCACCGCCGTTGTTCTCTCCATCGCTCCGTCCACGATCTCCATCGCAGGAGCTTCCTTCGCTGGTCATCCTCATCCACCGGTTTAGGAATAACTGCACTCATCCACCGGTTCAGGTATGGTTTTGCATGACTTTCAATTTTTTAATTCTTCTCATTTGAAATCATAGTTCCTGTGCTGTTCATGTATGGCTTCAGGAATCACTGCATTCATCCCTTCCTTTCGTTCTTTGCAACAATCAAAACCATTACACACTAAACAAACCAACAAACCCTAACAACAACATTATCAATCTTACTCTCACAACCATTTGCAACCATCTATTTAGTTTAGTTGAGGTGAGGTTCATTCCTTTTTCTCTTTTTCTTATTCCCTCTTTTTTGCTTTCTCCTAATTTTGGCTACTCCAATCTGTTATTCCCCTTTTTAATTTTTATTTCGTTCCTTATTTGTTTTTCTCACTTTTCACTCTCTTCAATTCTTTGGACAATTCCCCTTTTAATTCCTTATTTCTCTGCATTCCTCTTTAATTAATTTGGGATCAAAGTGTTGGTTCCTTCAAAGAAATTTCTCTGTTTCTAACATAAATATTTGTTCTGTTTTACTTCAAAGGATTTTATTTCGCTGATGGTCTTACTTCATTGGCACTTCTACGGCAAGGAATGAAAGATAAAATGATGAGGCTGTGTATACCATTAGATAGACCCTCCCTGATTATAGTCCTAATAATAGACCCTCCCTGATTATAGTCCATTACTACATTGTTCCAATCCTGCTGGTTGTTATCCAATGTCCTGCCTTAAAATAAAAAGAAAAAAAAGGTTCTCTCTTATGACACATGCTCTCGAAAACAATGTAACATATAAATGAGTTAGCTTAGTTTTTAGTTTATATTAATTGACTTGTATCCTAAAGTAATTAGCTTCTCCGGATATTATTTTCAGCCTAGTTAACCCAAAAGTTTTTCTTTGCAAGTGTCTTCACAAGCATATTAATTCAACAATAGGGGGTATGGACTTGATGGAACTGGATTTTTTAATCATTTCTGCCATGCTCTGCTTTTGATCAAGATAGGTTCTGATTTTGAGTGAAAATTTCTGAATTTTTATGATTAGTTATTGCTCTTTCAAGTCTATAGTTTGAATTTTCAATGGCAGCTTTTTTTCTGTTAATGGTGCCAGATGTAGTATGTGTAGCTTGGTTTATTTGATTTTTTACGTATAACTCTGAAGTCTTTTCATAAAATGTTTAGATTCAACAAATTTACAACCGCTCCTCGTTTGCAAGATTTTCAGGACTACGTGTTGATCCCAACTTCGTGGAAATACCTGCTCAACTCCTAGAAAACTGGTAAGCACTACTCTTTCTTTAGTTGGATTAGCAACTATATTAGTGGAAATTTTAGGTGTTATGAAACCAGCTGTCTGAAGTTGATTTTTGGATTTCATCAGGTGATTTTCATCAATTGTTTATGATAATTACATGGTTTGGCTTTTCTTGATTATGATGTAGTTATTAGTATGATAATTACATGGTTCTCGTTGACTATCTGAATGGAATGTAGTTATTAGTAAGAAAATAAATGGAATGTTTGGTACTGAAAAAAGTGAAAAACAGAAAAGTATTGGTTTCTATTTTCACTGTCCCGTTTCTTTCTAAACCAAACACCAAGAAGAAGCATCATGGCATTTACATTTTCCTACTTTCTATTTCCATTTTATTATTATTTTGTTTCTTAGAATGCCTCACCATTTGAGTTTCACATTCATTTAAAGGTTCATTCTTTATTTTTTTTAAATCCCTTCTTGGAAATACTTGTTGAAGGAGGGAAATTTTTGTTTTGGAAAATGAAAGAGGATGTGAAACTGGTATTTGAGATTTGTGTGGTGATTCCGAAGATAGAGACGATTCTTAAAGGAGATGAAGACTTTGATTGCGGTAATGTCTTTGCCAAGGAGCTTAAGAATGCAGGCTTGGTTGTTGAGAGAATTATTGGCAATTCAGATGAGTTCTTCAAGGTTACAACAATTTCTTCTCAAATTTCTTAATTCTTCATATATATATATATATATATATATATATATATCTATATATATATATACTGTGTCAGAATATCATTATTTTATTTTCTTTTTTTTGTCCTCTGTTATTTTCTTTTAACGATGAAGAACAGCGCAGGTATGTGTCATCCTACATGTGGATTTTGTTATTGGCATTGTAAATTGATTCCATTTGTCTAAGCTTTTCCTCTGAACTTACACTGCACCTGGTTTTATTTTATTCATGAAACGGAAAATTTTACTCTCATTGTTTTAAATTTGTTATGCATAGGATTTTCTCAATCTGTTTGTTTGACTTTTTCAACTGTTTTTCATTTGCACAAAATCAGAACATCTACACCATCAAGGCATATAGTAGTTTATATGATTTAACATTAAATTCCTTTATTTTCATTATAGCATGATCATTTTTTCATTGCCACTGCAGGCAAGAATTGTTGCAAGCACGTGAAAAGCATAAGGAAGAGCAAGTGATTGCTTTGAAGCACTCTATGCAAAGTGAAATGGTTAGTTTTTACCAGATTGCTTTTTTATGTTGATGTGGCTCCTATTCTTAGATTATTTTGTTGATGTCAAGGTCCTTTTCTTCTCACACTTCTAGGCTATCATTTACAGGCACAGGCAATGAAAGAGCAAGCTCAACTGAGGGAGGAAATGGCATACCAATACAAGCTTGGTAACTTTGAGGTGAGAATCCCAAATTAAACTATTTGAGGCTCTTTAGTTGGTTTTAATGATTTTGCTTGTTTATTTGTAATTTTGTCACTATAGGCTGCTGCTGCAATCCAGAAAAGCTTGGATCCTGATGCTGCTTTATAGTTGGATATAGCTTCCATGAATAAATATTGAGAAAAGAGCTTTCTGATCAAAGAATTTGGTGACAGCTTCATGGTGATCATGCCTTCATGACAAACATCAATGTAGATTATGAATTGTTATGGTTATCAGGTATGAGATATGCCTGGGAGGTGGGATGTATTTTATTTGTTCCAAAAGTTTAGTTAAATGCTCACTGTTTATGACTCATTTTTGCTTACTGCTATTTAGAATTTTAGATACTAGAATTTTGTAGAGGTTCTGCTTTTTAGCATGAAGTTAAGGTGGAAAAATCATATTGTCTTGAACTGTAAATCTAAAAATAATTTGGCTGAACGTATGAGATATTTTTCTATATCCTAAACCATAAAGTTGAACAACCATATATCAAACTTAATTTTTGGCATTATTTTTCTAAGGAAAATGGAGATATATGTATATTTTGAGGAAGATGTAGAATATTACTCTCTTGCCTTAGATTGTTGTTGTCTTGTTGAAAGAGTGATGGTTCCCATGTGCATCCAACTAATATGTTCTACCTCTTCTTTTGATTGAGATTTTGTAAAGATTTTTTTGGTTGGAATTTTAGTAAAAGTGCATTTTCATATAGGAATATTTGCAAAAGTGTATAAGGAGTTCACTTGAACTTGCATGCTATTATTCTCAATTTTTGTATTTTTCATTGATCTTGTAGGAGCGCCATCTTGGAGATATGAATAAGCAACTTAGGCTCAAGGTTTTGAAATATAACATACACCAAACATTTCAGCATAGGAATTATTATTGCAACCATTCTAGCTACGGAGGATACATGCCTCTTGTCATATTTGTTTAATTAATTTAATTAATGAACACATTTTAAAATTAATTTATTTTCTTAAAAAATTAAACTTCAATTTTCAGCTTGATGTATGGTTGTTATTTATTATTATAGTTGATGTATCAATATACTTTATTTGTGTTTTGAATTATATTGACTTGCTTGTTTATAGTATTTTTCTTTTAGTTTGATAATACGATGAATTTATTTATTTTTTGAAATAATATAAATATTCAAATACAAATTAGATAAAAATTTGTATTAAATTTATATCTATTTTGTATAAAAACAAGTTTATTTTGCAATGAAAAAATCTAAAAAAATTCTATTTTATCTTACTGACGGATTTATAGACAGATTTTCTGTCTGTATTCAGAGTGTGAGATGATTTTCCAAGGTTCAAATTACAGATGAAAAATCCATCGAAAAATCTGTCTGTAATTACAGACAAAAAATCTGTCTGTAATTACAGACAAAAAATCTGTCTGAAAATCCGTCTGTAATTACAGACGGAAAATCCATCTAAAAATTTATTTGTAATTACCGACGAAAAATCCGTCGAAAAATCCGTCTGTAATTACAGACGAAAAATCCGTCAGAAAGTTCGTCGCCTTCGGGAAATGGATGGAAAATTTACAGAGAAAAAATTCGTCGGTAACTGGTAAAAATCTGTCGGTAAATAATTTCCGATGGGGCTTTTACAGAGGGAAAAAATCCGTCGGTAACCAAAAATTCGTTTGTAATAAAGACTAAATCTGTTTGTAAATCTGTCTGTATTAATCCATTTTCTAGTTGTGGGTGAAAAATGAGGAATGTGGCTTTGTATTGGAACAATTGGAGGAAGTCGTAATTGTTGAAGAGGAAGAAGTGGATAAAAACTTAGGAGATGCTGAACCTCCATGGGAATCAAGAGTTGTAGAGTATCCCTCCAAGAAGCTTGAATTAGATGTTGAGGAGGCTAGTGCACAACCTCCAAGGCATATTCCCTATGAAGAATTGGACGGAATAGATCAAGAGGCAAGTTTCCTTGGAGATGATGATCATGAATCAAGCCATCCTAGTAATAAATTTGCTTCCACAAGTGAAATTCTTGAGTTAGAAGAACCTTCTCCCGATGAAATTGAAAGCAACATTGAGGTTAATTTCTCTCAACCTCATATTTATGATTTGAGTGACGGAGAAGAGTTGGATGAATCCGGTGAGGAAGAGCTTGAACGTGAAGAATCTTTTTAAAAGGTGGAAGCCTTCGGCAAGGTTGGACGGGAGTTGAATATACTTTGTCAATATTGTTGGAGACTTCTCTACCTAGGTTGCCGTCTACTTCTTTATTTGAGTGGGTAAAACTTATCTCTATTAGCTTTATTCTCCTACTTGAGTATGATATGCTTTAAACGGATGACCAACTTAGGAGGCTTTATGGCATTAAGCGTAAGAGAAGGATGTTTAGTGGTTGGAGTTGCAAATCAAGACTCATCAAGGTTGAGATTTCAAAAGCTAGATGCAAGGGTTGGACTAGTGATCAATTGGGTGGATCTAAGAGAAGAGTTTGGTACTTCATTGAGAATTCGGATTTCTTCCCACCCGGTTGGAACAATGATGATCCACCTAAAGACGGGTGTAGAAACAAGATTTGGGATTCCGGCATACAAGAGGATCAACTTTGGGAGATCAAAGCTTATGAAGAACTTCATCAAGGCTTGGTGAATTCACTTGAAAATATTGGAGCTTATTGGAAGTCCAAGCGTTGGTGGAAGTTTCAAGATGAGTTCAAGCACAAGCCACCATGACAAGGAGCTCACCAAATGTCCAACTTAAGGACTTTAACTAAAAGTGCTAGGTGGGAGACACCCCACCATGGTAAATTCTTCCTATTTTTTCTTTTATTTCTATTGGTAATAAGTTGAATTTTTATTTTTAATTAGGTTTATTTTGTTTAAGTTGTGATCTAGCTTGTTTAACAATGTTTGGATTTATTCTGGTAGCTTGTTAGTTTATTAAAAAAAGAGAAAAAAAGTGTCCCACGCGTGCGGGTGATTGACGCGCACGCATCACATGCGACGCTGAAATCTCTAGTATAATGAATAGAGAGTTTCGTTGGAACCATGCGGGTGGGTTGCTAGGCTCACAACCCAACCCACGCGTACGCGTCATTAGCGTTTCTGGCCTTCCACGCATGGGCGTGGGCGACGCATACGCGTCGTTTCTTCATGCCATCTTTGGTACAGCGAACAGAGAGTTGCGCTACCACTGTGCGAGTATTGTGCGAGGAGCACAATTCACACTCACGCGTACGCGTGACCGACGTGTATACGTCGCTCCCTGTTTTCGATTCTTCTTCTTTCTTCTCTCCTTTCTTATTCTTTCTTCTTCCTTTCTTACTTTCCTTCTTCTTCATTTATCATCCCTTCTCATCCTTACTTTCTTTCATTCTCTTTTACTTATTGCATTCGCATGCTTTCATTCATTGCATTCTAACTTTGTGCATATTTTTATTTTCTTTTCTAAGTTTGCTATTCTTTTTCTTGGTGTTAAATTTTCTTACTCATCTGTCAAATATTTCTTCCATTGTTTTCGTGCTTAGTGACTTGTTTTATCTTGTTGGGTGATATTATTTATAGGTCAATGCTAATCTTTTATGACACTTGTATTCCTTGTGCATTGATATGAACTTATATTGTCTTTCATGACCCACTCTCTCTCCCTTATTGTTGCAAGTCTTGTACTATTGATACGCCATTTGCTTATATTGTCTTCTCACTGACATGTTGTAGCTACCATATAGTTGAGAAATTTATTATTATTTGGAATTAGCCCACCCATATTTTATTTGTTTACATATCTTTGTTTGTGGGTTATTCTTCTTTCAGGATGGCTATCAAGAAAGGAAACGGAAAACTTCTAAATGGGGCGACAACTCAAGTCCCACCGCACAATCTTTGGAGAAAGCACAGCAGTTATAGCAACCCGTCCACTTGCACATCTTTGCATGCACTGAGGACGGTGCAACCTTTAAGTGTGGGGAGGTCGATACTGACTTCTGTGGGTAACTACTTTCTTTTCAACACAAATTCTTCATTTTCTTTGTTAGTTAGTTGTTGCATTGCATGATAGATTGCATGTGTAGTTAGTTGCTTGCATTTAGGTAATACTTGGTTGAAGCGATGAATTCTTTTCCAAGAAACTATTTTAGAGCATTTCACTAATTTCAATTAAAATTTTTATTGAACTTGCTTAAAGAAATTTATTTTGGAACATAGTTTAGATCTCGAACACACAAGCCTTGTGAGCTTTTTGAACCTATTTGATTGGTTGTATCTTATCAATTAATACTTTATTTTGGTGTGTGTTGTTCTCTCTAAAATTGTGATCTTTGTCTTGCTTGATTCTATATTTCCATTGTTTGATGTATGTATGCACTTACGTAATTGAGGCCTTGTTTCACTATAGCTCACATACCCATATGGTCTTACCTTTTCATTATCCTTTGCAAACCAATATTGAACCTATTTTACCCCATTTGTTCTTTACTTTAGCACATCATTAACTCTAAGCGAAAAACAATAATGTCCTTAATTTGAATCCTTGGTTAGCTTAGACTAGTGAAAACATTCATGATTTAAGTGTGGGGCAGTTGGGTTTGAAAACGTTTGATTTGGGAATTGGGTGTTGTATATTCTGGTGAAAATGTGAAAAAAATAGTTGAGCATATATTTTTGCATTCAATACCTTAATCATATGCATTGAGAAAAATAAAAGAAAAGAAAAAAAAGAAATAAAAAGAGAAAAAGAAAAGAAAAAGAGCAAATAAATAAAAATGGGACAAAATGCCCCAAAGTAAATGGTGATAGCAATGCATATGTACTGTACTCAAATTTCGAATGCATGAATATGTGGAAAACATAGTTAAAGGGTAGTTCGGTTTGTATTTTGATTACATGCACTACAACATTTTTAGTCTAAGGTAACCCTTATTCGAAGCAACATTTAACAAAAGTTGTCTTAGATAGACAAAGACAACATTTTTTACGAGTTACCTTTGAGTAGGACAAAGATAACAGAATTTTTGACCACCAATAAAAATAGTTGCCTTTGATCTCTAAAACAACATTTACAAAATGTTGCAATATAAAATTTTAAGACAACATCATATTCCCACCAATTATTTTTCCTATTAAATAACTTAAAAAACAAAAGGAACAAACAAATTTGTTCATCAGCTCATCATCTAAACAAAGAGAATACCTGTGCCCTAACATGACCAAGCTAAGCCTTCCACGAACGAACAACCTAGCCAGTAACCCACCATGCACGAACCCTTACTCCTTTCTCCACTGTCAGCTCCAATAATCAACGAGGCTAACGGCGACAGCAGCTCGACACACGGTGCTCTCCTCCACGGTGATGGCGTGGTGCTCTCCTCCACAGCGACTGCGCGGTGCTCTTCTCCACGCAGGTTTCTCCACAGCGACGGCGCGGTGCGCTCCTCTTTCTGCGCCGAACCACCACCGGTGAGAAACCCTTCTCCCTTCTCTTCTCCTTCTTCCTCTTCTTCTCTTTTCTCGCATCCTCCTCTTTGTGAACCAGAGATACAGAACCATAGCAACCTCTGTTTCGCTGGCGAGCTTTGACGCAACACCGCGACCACCCCTCAGCTGCAACCTCCTCACCCCTGCCTTCTTGTTACTCTGTTCTTCACTTTCCAGGTTTTTGGAAAAATCCATTTTGCTGTTCTCTGATTTAATTTATTACATTTTAGTTAGATTTTAATTTTTTTACTTAGTAATTTTATTTAGTCAAACTAGTTTTTGCTGATTAGGTTAATTTAGATTAAAATTAGGATTCTCTTATCAGCATTCATCTTAGTTCATAGGTAATTAAGCATGCTATTATGTTTCTTGGGTCTGGAATTTCAATTTGTTCGGACCGGCTTGATTGATTTTCTGTTGAATTTCAAGTTCTCCATGGCTTTTCCACTAAGGTGCGCTTCTGGACGCTGGTTGTTACTGATTCCACAATCTCTGGTTCTCCACGCTGATTCTGGTATTTTTCCTTTGATTTCTTCATTTTCAATGTAAATTACAGAATGATTAATTTCCATAATTCGCTGAGTTAATTAGTTCATAGAGAATCGATTATTGTTTTTTGTTTGTTTGTTCTGTTGACCACTTTGATTGAGTTAACTAGTTCATAGAGAATAATGTAAATTTTACTCTCTTTGTTGAACACACAGCGGTTCTTGCTTTCACTAGGTAAGGTTACCCAATTTACAATCTTGCAGTGACAATTTAGACTCAAATAGTGTGCTTGAAAATTCTTTAAATGCTAAGAAGCAAATCTCGGAACTGAACATGGAGCTACATAATATTGAAACAACCTTATCAAATGAAAGAGAAGAACATAATGATGTCAAGAAACTTACTGCAATGCTCAATGAAAAGGTTATTTTCAGTAAGTTGAAGTCTTCTAAATACAGGTTTGTTCATGTTATCTCATAAGTGATTGTGAATACCCAAAGATTTTGGTTTCACTTTTTTGGATTTTAAGTAACCTAGTGCTCATCAGATGCATTACTAGTTGAAATATCAGCAGCAATTATACATAACTCCAAATTTAGTTACATGACACATGAATTAGGACTAATAGATGTTTAACTTCCCAAACTCGTTGAGAGATTGAAAAGTTTGCCTCATTGCTATATATTTTTGTCTATTCTTTCTTTAGCTTGTTTTTCTCCTATTTTTTTGGTAAAAAAAATAGAAATAAAAATAAAATCTGTATAATTGTTCTCAAAGTACTCTCTTTAATTATATTATGTGCCATGTGCTGTATTTTATTTCCTTTTCCCGACCTTAAGCTCTTGCTTTTATTATGCTCCACTTAATATAGGAGGCTGCTCTTGAAGCAATGAAGAAAGAGCTTCTAGCAAGGCCAATAAAAAAAATGGTAGATGACTTGCGTAAGAAAGTGAAGATTTTGCAAGTAAAATTATTTTTCTCTGGTTTTGTTAATGTGAATTTTGGTGGCCTTTCTGTTTTGGGTGTCACTGTCTATCGATCTATCTATTTAATCTTTTGTTAGCTACATGCAGGTTCTGGGATATAATTCAATTGAGGCTGAAGACTGGAAAGTGGCTACAAGTGTGGAGGAAATGAACAGGATGGAGTCTCTTCTGCTTGATAAGAAGTTAAGAACTGTAAAATAAATGGAGCACGAGCTGACACAGTTGAAGGTATGAATGGTTTATTTTGCAATGGGACATACAATTGTGTCCATACCCTTACCCTCCAAAACAAAAAGATAATTTGCAAAAGAAAAAGAAGGAAAAAAAAAAGAAAAATCATAATACATTTAGCCATTTATATAATATAACTTCCATTAAGCAAGGCTTATTAGAAAAATCCCATGGTTCCTACACACATTGTCCGTGTTGTGAAATTAACAATAATTTTTTGCATATTAGACTGTTCTTAAAGATAATTTGGAAGTGTTACTGCTGGCTATTTTGAAGTTTCTGTTATCTTGATTACTTTATTGTTTTTAGGTCACACTTTCTGAGAAAACATCCATACTGAAAATAGCAGAACAGAAGGTAATAGAGAACTTACAGCAATGATTAATGAGCAACAGAAGTTGAAAGATGATATATTAAAGGTTTGGAACAAGTACCACAAAAACCACTATTAGTATATTCTTCTGTATAGACAATTAACCCCTCTCATTTCCTTATTTATTTTACCTTTATTCATTTACAAGTTATGATGAAATTCTCTTCTCTTTAATTTCTTCAATATATCTAGTTACTTGTTATTAAATTTTGTACAGGGCTATAGTTCCAATTCCAAAGATCGCAAACGCAACTTTCTTGCTGACTAGGATCTTTCAGAAGCTGGCAGTGATGAGACATCTGAGGAGGTATGCTTATTATTAATAATCTATGGAATTATTTCTTTTTTTTTACATGTCCAACATCATTTCATACAAATTTTAAATATTAGATGATATAATATTGACTATATGTATCGTTAACTTTTAATAGGAAATAAGATAGTTGAAGGAGAAGATTGGGTTAACTGTGGAACTGGAAAAGTGCAAAGCCGACGATGTCAAATTATACGGGAAGATTCGCTATGTCCAAGATTAATCTTGAGAAAAATATGTATTTTATTTATTTATATTTATTATTTACTTGACTTGGTAACTGAGCAAGTATGTGCATCCGAAAGTTATTTAATTGACACTTGAAACATCTTTCTATATATACAATCTATATTAGCTTATTCTCTTTCTGTATCAATTAAATTGAGTTTAAATATTTAAATGTTATTAGTGTGTTATATATCCTTCAAATGTCATAAATTTAAGAAAAGCAAAAAGAAAAACTTTAAATATAAAAAAGAACAATCTAAAACTCAATAAGGTATTGTTTTAGGTATTAGAAAAAGATAACTTCCAATAAATTTATATAAGTGTTGCTTTTGGTATATGAAAAAACAATCAGAAAAATTTATATAAGTGTTGCTTTTGGTATATGAAAGGTAACTTAAAAAAATATAAATAAATGTTGCTTTATGTATTAGAAAATACAACTCATAAAAGGTGTTGCAATAAAGTATTTATTAATGCGTTGCGTTTGGGTTCTCTAAGGCAACCTTTATATGAAGTTATTTTTTTTAGTAGAAAAGGCAACATTTTTTAAAGGTTGCCACGAAAAGGGTTCCCTTTGATGCAAAAAAGCGTTGCCTTAGACCAAAGGTAACGGCCGTATAGCCAACCCCCCAAAAAGCGTTGCGTTTTGTCGAAAAGTGTTGCCTTTGATCAAAGGCATCGCTTTTCCTAATTATAGGCAACGTTTTTGAAGGGTTGCCTCAACCCAAATTTGTTGTAGTGATGGATTGTCTTAAGTTAGGTGGAAAGTTTAGGTTAATCAAGGATTCAGATTTTAGTCCACTTGACCAAATACAATCCTACCTTGACCCTAACCCCATTACAACCCTTGAAAAGACCTCTTGATATATGTATTCGTGCATTAAATTTTGTTGATTGGTAGAAGAAGAGCAAGTCGTAGAAAGCGAGATTAGTAGAGAACCGAGAGAATCGACCCTTAAACACTTGAGTGATTCGAGTGTATACACTTCCAGTGAGGGTTCGATACTCGATTCTTTGTTCCCGACTTTTACGAGCTTTCTTCTTGCAAGTCTATTTGTACTTCATTTTATGATTTAAATTAGTGGAATCCAATTCATATTTATTCTTGAAAGATTTATTTGGCTATAAACTTCTTGGCTAAGTCGTCAAAGCTTGAGATGGACCTAGGGGGCAGATTGTCAAACCATTTAATTGCCGTCTTTGTCAAGGTAGTCGGGAAGGCTTTGCAGCGGACTGCATCTGAGGCGTCAGTGAGATACATTCTACTTCTAAAATTACTGAGGTGATGGCTGGGATCTGATGTGCCATCGTACAAAGTCATATCGGGGGGTTTGAAGTCTTTTGGGATTTTGATCTTCATGATCTCTTTGGTGAATGGGTCTTGGTCCTTACGGGAGCTATCTTCGTGGTTAGATCGAGTATTTTTGGTTTTGAGATCGGCTTCGAGCTTGAGGAGCTTGTCCTCTAATTTGCGGCGTCGCCTAGCTTCCCTTCGTAGGTCTCTCTCGTTTTCCCGTTGATGTTCGACCTCTTTTTCGAGTTGTTTTAGGTGATCCTGAAGTGCCTCCATGGCTCCCGTGTTTGGTAAATTCTTTTCTTTGTTAGGTTGAGAAGTATCATCTAGTGTGACCTCCGCGTTTTTATGTGGTATTCTATTCTCAAAATTCGAATTGTGGTCATTGTCAAGGTTGTCCACCATGATGTTAGAATGACTTCCAAGTTCCCGGCAACGGCGCCAATGTTTCGAGGGTTACGTGAAACTGTAGGTCGATCTTGGACGAGATTTTCTGTGCTAATCGGCATTGACGTGTCCGACTTGTAAGTGGTGGCCGGAGCTATCGCGTCTGATTTGTTGGACTGGTGGTGATGCTGATCCTTTGTCACCGGAGGGTGGTGGTACCTGCAAGGGACTCCAATGCTTAAGTTAGTAAGGGTATTAAGCAGGTTTTTAGAAGAATCAGAGTATGAGTTATACTTGGGTACTCCAGTGTATTTATAATGGTGTGGAGTGACCTTTCTGGAGATAAGATAGTTATCTTATCTTATCTTATCTTTGAGTGAAGTCATCTTATCTTTAAGGGAACCGCCCTTATCTTTCTAGGCTTTGGCTACCTTTAGATTTGGGTTGTATTCCTTCGTTTGGGCCTTCTTGGGCCTCTGTAGCGATTTGGCCGAGCTCTTGGAGAAGAGGTCAGATGTTCCTGACCTGAAGAAGTCGGTTGGCTTGTCGTCGACCATCTCGGGTCGGACATCTCGACCCAGGGTATGAATAGTTATGTAACCAAAGAAAATGCAGTTTTTAATAATTCCTCTATGAAATTTGTGACTTCTTCATCAAAAACTAAATCCACTTCCAACAAACCTGGTCTTGGATATGTTCCCACACATGAGGAGGAATTTGATGAATTTTACACTAGTAAAACTGAGCCATCATCAAAAACCGAACCTACATCAAATAGGTCAGGTCTGGGATACATTTCGAATAATGAGGTTGCTTTCAAAAATCTACCATTTTACTAAAAACCTCATATTAGAAAATTCCAAATGCTTTTAAAAATTTTGGTTGGAATGCTTTTGCAAAGAAGAAAAATTATAACAAAAATCATTGTCAAAAGAAATGCACCTCTTCCAAAAACCAGAAAAGTTCATTCCTTTAATCATTTCCAGCATTATACCTCACCTCAATTTCAGCATCATGCATCAGGAAATCATTGTTTTGGTTGTAAAAAATTTGGTCACTTATATTCACAATGCTTCATTGAAAAAAGAATTGTAGGAAACCAAATTTACAATGTTGATTGCGATTTCAATACACTTGGGCAACCAAGATGGATTAACTTCAAAGGATTAAAGTTAATTTGGATACCTAAGGTTACTTGAAGTTTTTAATGCAGATTTTCCTAGCATCCAAGAATAAAAGGGATATGTGGTACTTGGATAGTGGATGCTTAAGGCACATGACTAGAAGGTCAACTTTCTTTATCAAACTAAACAAGTATGATGGAGGTTTTGTGACCTTTGGAGATGATGGAAAAGGTAAAATAGTTGCTGTTGAAAAAGTAGGTAATAATCATTCTACTTTCATTGATGACATCCTTTTGGTAAATGGGTTGAGGCATAATCTTTTGAGTATAAGTCAATTGTGTGACTTAGGTTATTTGTGACTTTCAAAAGACTTGAATGCTGTGTTGTAAATGAAAAGACCAATGAAGTGTTGTTTATTGCTAAGCATTGTAATAATGTGTATGGACTTACTCTTGATGAACTAAAGGATCAAAACGTGGCTTGTTTTCATTCTAAATAATCTGAAAAGTGGCTATGGCACAAGAGATTGGGCCATGCAAGTATGTTTCAAATAAACAAACTTGTAAAGAAAGGATTAGTAAGAGGTCTTCATTTGATAAGGTTTGACAAAGACATCACATGTAATGCTTGTCAAATAGGAAAACAAATAAAGAGTTCATTTAAATCAAAGGAAGAAATCTATACTAAAAGACCACTTGAATTGCTACATATTGATTTATTTGGTCCAACAAGAACTCAAAGTTTAGGTGGTAAACATTATGGTTTAGTAATTATGGATGACTACTCTAGGTTTGGTTGGGTTTTATTTCTTGCACACAAAAATGAAGCCTTTTCGGCCTTTGAAATTTTTAGCAAGAAAATTCAAAATGAAATAGATTTAAAGATCTCTTCTATAAGAAGTGATCATGGAACTGAATTTGAAAACCAATTGTTTGAATCCTTTTGTGAGGAATTTGGAATATCTCACAACTTCTCTTGTCCAAGGACACCACAACGAAATGGTGTTGTGGAAAGAAGAAATAGAATTATTCAAGAAATGACAAGAGCTATGCTTTGTGAGGGTAATGTTCCAAAATTTCTTTGGGCTGAAGTAGTTAACACATCTTGCCACATTTTGAAAGAACTATCATAAGAAAATTTTTGAAGAAAACACCTTATGAATTTTGGAAAGGTCACCCACCAAATCTGAATTACTTGCATATCTTTGGATGCAAATATTTTGTTCTAAATAACAAAGATAATTTGAAAAAATTTGATCCAAAGGCATATGAATGTTTATTCGTAGGATATTCTACAACTAGTAAAGCATATAGAGTTTATCATCAAGATGCAAGAATAATTGAGGAGTCCATACATGTTACATTTTGTGATACTAACTTGGTTCAAAGTATTTTGGAAGACTGTAATGCAGGAAATCAGGTTCAAAAAGACGATGAAACAGCACAAAATCATGAAAATAAAAATTCTGGACAAACTGAACCAGAAACTGCAACTGTTGTAAATTCAACAAGAGACAATTCTATTTTGTCTCATGAATCTGGAGAAAATCCTGAAACCACCAGTTCCCTGAATCCCTTGGTGACTGAATCTGCCTCCAAGTCCACCAGATCTCTGAATGGAGATTCTTGAAAAATTATCTTGAGGAATTTGTCATTGGGGACGTCTCTTATGGTGTCAAGACTCGTTCTTCAACTAAAAAGGCAAATGAAGAATCAAACATTGCTTTTCTCTCTCAAATGGAGCCTCAGAACGTCAAGGCCCTTGATGACCCTTCTTGGGTAAAGGCAATGGAGGATGAGCTTCATGAGTTTGAGAAGAACCAAGTTTGGACATTGGTTCCAAAGCCAAATGGAAAGAAAGTGACCGGCACCAAGTGGATATTTCAAAACAAGCTAGGAGAGGATGGTAGCATTGCAAGAAACAAAGCAAGGCTAGTGGCACAAGGATATGACCAAGAAGAAGGAATAGATTTTGATGAATTATTTGCCCATGTTGTCCCAATGGAAGCCATAAGACTTCTTCTAACTTATGCTGCTTTTTGTGGTTTTAAATTATATCAAATGAATGTGAAATGTGCATTCTTGAATGGTGTGATAGATAGAGAAGTGTATGTGGCTCATCCACCTAGTTTTGAAAATAAAGAATTTCCTAACCATGTCTTCAAATTATCAAAAGCTCTCTATGGTTTAAGACAAGCTCCTAGAGCTTGGTATGAGAGACTTAGCTCTTTTCTTTTGAAAAATAGTTTTTAAAGAGGCACCACAGATATGACTCTATTTATCAAGAATTCTAATGATTCTTTTATTCTAGTCCAAATCTATGATGATGACATTATTTTTTGATCAGCCAATGAATCCCTTTGTACTAAATTTGGAAAACTCATGACAAGTGAATTTGACATGAGTATGATGGGTGAACTTAATGTTTTCCTTGGGTTTCAAATTAAACAAACTGAAAATGGTTTTTTTGTTCATCAAGAGAAGTATGCCAAGGAACTAGTTAAGAAATTTGGTATGAAAAATGCCAAACCCATGGGAACTCCCATACACCCTAATTCAAAATTAGAAAAGGGAGAAACTGAGAAAGATATAGATGAGACTAGATATAGAGGAATGATTGGCTCTCTTATGTACTTAACTTCCTCTAGACTTGATATTGTGCAAAGTGTTGGAATGTGTTCAAGATTCTAATCAAAACCAAAAGAGTCACATCTTTCTGCAGTTAAGAGGATCATTAGATATGTTCATGGCACATCCAATTTTGGTTTATGGTATCTGATAAACCACTATTTTATAGTTTATATTGTGTTTAATTGTGTGGTTTTGTCATGATCCTTACCCACTTATTCATCAATTTAGCATGCATTTAGATTTCCTTCCTAAATTCAGTACATGTTTGAAAATTGCTTCCTAGAGACTTTAATTATTTAATTTTAATTCTCCTTTATTCCATTCGATGCCGTGATCTGTGTGTCAAGTGTTTCAGGCTTTATAGGGCATGAATGAGATGGAGATTGGAGAGGAAGCTAGCAAAAATGGAAGGAACACAAGAATTTGAGGAGATAACCAGCGATAGGTGATGCGGTCGCATGGCTCACGCGACCGCGCGAAGGAGCGCAAATCGCAGTGACGCGGCCGCATGGCTTGCGCGGCCGCGCGGATTGGAAAGCGCAAGCGATGCGTCCGCATGGATGACGCGATCGCGTGACATGCGCGATCTGCAGAATTCGATGGGGGCGATTTTGGACCTTATTTCGGCCCAATTTTTGGCCCGGAACAGCAGACTAGAGTCAGAGAATATGCAGAAACAACAAAGACATTCATTCAGTAGTTTTAGATATAGTTTTTTTCACTCTCTTAGGTTTTTCTCTCTAGTTTTTAGGATTTTAATTTTCAATTGGTCTTAGCATTGGAACATTGAGAAGAGTTATTTCCTCATCAAGACTTCATCATTCTAGTTTGTTCTCTTAACTTGATTTTATCCTTCCATGTTCTTTGTTATGTTCAATTTTGTCATTCAGATACTTCTATGATTAATTAATGCAATGATTATTTCTTTTTAATTCAATTTCAATTCCAATAATCATGTCTTCTTTTAATTCCCTTTCATGTGCTATGGATTCTTTATTTACAATGCGTGAGTAGATTCATTACTTGATGGGGAGTTGATTAAAAGGAACTCTTGAGTTGGAAGGATTGAAGGAAAAATTTGTAGTTGGGTTAAATGTTGGATTGCTATCCTGTCACCAACGCCAATCCCTTTGAACTAAGTGGGTTGCAACTCGTGAACAGATCTGGCATTCCAACTTGTTTGACTTTCCCTTACCTAGTAAAGGATAACCAAACAGAGTAAACGTTAATTATAAATCAATCTTAAAAATCACTCCATCAATGATAGATATTCTAACTAATCAATTCCCAGTCAAGGCTTTTATTTATATTATTTGAAATTCCTCAATTTAAATTCCAATTTACTTAGCTCAACTTCTTGGAACATCTAATTAATAAAACAGCACACTTTTCTGCAACTCGTTGGGAGACGACCTGAGACTTAAAACTCCCAGTAATTTTAATTTAAACTCTCTGTGACATATTTCTAAATTGATAGGCAGATTTTCGGTGAGTTAAGAACTATACTTGCAACGTAACCATTTTAATAAATTTTTAATTCACCAGCTTCTGCTTCCTATCAATTTTTGGCGCCGTTGCCGGGGAGTTGCAATAGAGTGCTAATTTTATTAATTAGAATTTATTTATTTGCATTTTATTTAATTTTTTTACTATGAGCTGCATGTTTCTTCCGTCAAATGACGCGTTCACTTCCTGATCCGCGCTTGCTAACATTCGATCCTGAAATTGAAAGAACAATTTCACGAATAAGGCGAGAACAACGTAGGTTAGCCCGCTCTGAGGGCGGATCTGAAAGTGAATCTGAGGAAGAAACCAGCCCCCGTTCTACTGATTCGGTTGTTTTACGTGCAGAAAACATGGCAGCTAGAACAGTTACCATTCAGGAGGAAGGAGCTCCTGATTTTACAATGCAACCGTTTCAAGCGCATCATCCAGCGGTAGCTACAGATTTTGAAATAAAGACCGCACTGTTAAATTTGATGCCCAAGTTTCATGGCCTACCTGCTCAAAAGCCTATCAAGCACTTGAGAGATTTCCAGGCAGCCTGTTCTACTGTCAGGCGTGATGGCACTGATGAAACTTCAATTCTGCTGAAAGCTTTTCCATTCTCTCTTGAGGGAAAAGCAAGAGAGTGGTACTACACTCAACCTCTAGCAAATGTATCCAACTGGGATACACTCAGAAAGGAGTTTCTAGAGAAATTCTTTCCATCTGAAGTTACTGATAAACTGAGGAAGGATGTCTCTACAATTGTTCAGGATGACAATGAGACTCTCTTCGAATACTGGGAGCGCTTCAATAATCTTCTGGAAGCATGCCCCCACCACATGATTGACAAAATCGTGCTACTCAGCTATATCACACAAGGTATGAGGCCCCAAGATAAGACCACATTGGAAAGTGCCAACAATGGGTCTATGAAGAAGTACAAGACCACTGATGAAGCTTGGCAATTGATCAGTGATTTAGCTGAATCTACTCGGAACCACAAACAAAAGCAAGGCCGTTCAAAAGCATCTGTGAGATGACCAACCTGCTGAAGCAAATGCAGTTGAATCAACAAGCTCAGCAAACTCAACCGCAGCAAAACCAACAACTAGTTCCACAAAGAATTTGCAGAATTTGTGCTGATTACAGCCATTACACTGATGAATGCCTGATAAACCCATATTTCATGAGTTCTTTTGTGCTCAATTGAGTGGTTTTTATTAACTCTTTACCCACTTATTCATACTATTTGCATGGTTTTATATTTGCCTTCCTAATTATGTGCTTTGATTGAAAACATGCTTCTTTGACCTTATAGTTCCCTATGATTAATCCTCTCTTATTACCATTAGATGCCTTGATATGTGTGTTAAGTGATTTCAGAGATTACAGGGCATGAATGGCTCAGAGGATAGAAAGGAAGCATGCAAAAGTGGAAGGAATACAAGAAGTTGGAGAAATTGCTAAGCTGTCCAGCCTGACCTCTTCGCACTCAAACTGCTATAACTTTTGCTACAGAGGTCCAAATGATGCGGTTCTAGTTGCGTTGGAAAGCTAACGTTCGGGGCATCGATTTGATATATAATATATTATAGTTCCCTGACGCTAGGCAACGCGACCGCGTGATCCATGCGGCCACGTCGTAGTGACGGAAATCCAGCGTGGCAAAATTCAAAACCAGCGAATTCTGGACTGTTTCTGACCCAGTTTGCGGCCCAGAAAACACAGATTAAAGGCTATAAAGTGGGGGACTGCATCAATTCATGGGGAGGCTCTCATAATTTATAATTTTAGGAGTAGATGTAGTTTTTAGAGAGAGAGGTTCTCTCCTCTCTCTTAGGATTAGGATTTAGGATTTCTCTTAGTTTTAGGAGTGACTCTCAATCCCAGGTTCTTTATTTTTATTTATTTTTCCAATTTAATTTATGAATTCCCATGTTATGATTTGAACATTTTATTTAATATAATTCGAAGTATTTCAGACTTATGATTGCTCTCTTTAATTTGTTAATGCTCTGTGTTTATCCAAGTTATTTTTATTCAAGTAGATTCTCTTCCCTTTTGGCTTTGGTTAGGTAATTGGTAACACTTGAGTTGTCAAACTCAGGAGTGGTTGAAATTGGCTGATTTTGCTTTAGCTAGGATTGCTCTAACACTAGTCTCTCTACAGGAGTTGACTAGGACTTGAGAATCAAGCTAATTAGTCCACTTGACTTAACTAAGTGGGATTAAAATCCAATTCTCATCACATCTGATAAGGATAACAACGACAGGATTTCCGGTTCTCATACCTTGCCAAGAGTTTAATTTACAGTTATTTATTTATTTTTATTGCTCGAAAATATACCTGTGCACATTGCCCAAACTTCCAAAACCCCCAATTTACAATCTTCATAACCAATAATAAGAACATACTTCCCTGCAATTCTTTGAGAAGATGACCTGAGGTTTAAATACTCGGTTAACAATTTCTAAAGGGGTTTGTTACTTGTGACACCCAAAACGTTTGTACGAAGGGATTTTTGTCGGTTTAGAGACTATATCTACAACGCGACTGTTTTTATGACATTCTTTACTGGCAAAAATCCGAACGTCAAAATGGCGCCGTTGCCGGGGAATTGCAAACGTGTGCCTTATTATTGGTTATTGTAAATATTTGCTTTTTACTTGTTTATTTATTTTTATTTTTGTTTTCATTTTTTCTTTTTCGTAAATTAAGAGGTTATTTGTTTTTATTTAGTTATTAAAAAAATTTTTTTTTCAAAAATTTGTTCTTAGTGTTCATCTTGATCTTCAAGTTGTTCTTCACGTTCATCTTGACCTTCAAGCTGTTCTTAGTTGTTTTCTTCGTTTTGATCTAAAAATTTGAAATTTGGTGTCATTTTATTGTTTTTCTCTTTTCTCATTTAATTCAAAAATATATTTTCTCTATTTTTCATTGAATTTTCGAAATTTGCCTAAAAAAAAATTTTTTTTTCAGATTTTTATTTTTAAAATTTTTATCTTATCTTATCTTATTTCAAAAATTAAAATTTCAAAAATTTAAAATTCAAATTTCAAATTTCAAAATTTAATTTTCAAATTCAAAATTTAAATAACCTTTTAATTTAATTTTATTTTTATTTTCATTTTTAATTGCTACTATGAACTCTCACCCCTTTGGCTATGAGTCTGGTTACAATAATGTTGCAGGAAGAAGAAATTACAATGAGAACAGGTATCAAGGTTGGAACAATCAAAGATGGGAGGAGCCACAAGGATTTGATCAACCCTCATGGCAACAACCACCTCCAATGGACTATCAACAACCACCACCATGAGCCTATGAACCCTTTCCCCAACATAACTTTGGACCATCATACTCACAAGCCTCTTTCTGCCAGTCTCCTCTATATGACCCTAACCCACATCCACCATACCAACCACCTTATGAACCAAATGAACCATACATAGATCCACCCCAAACCTCCATGGAAAAAGCACTTGGCAATCTAAACTCTACTATACAAGCTCTCGTCGCCCAAATCAGACCACCAAATACCTTCAACAATCAACCCTCAAGCTCTAGTGCACTTCCTTTTCAACCACAGAATGATCTCTCCATCCCATCACCACTATCCATGGAAGAGCACCCACATCCATCAATCCAAGAGCAACATGATCCCAATGATGCTATTGACATGGAACAAGAGAGAAGGGATCATCTTCGCGAATCCATACTTCATAAGGAGCTAGAGGAGGACCTAAAGGTGAAGGTAGTAAATACCCTTGAAGATGAAAGAACAATTGAAAGGAGTTGTCATGGAAAGAAAATCATCAAGGATGAGTATGATTTTATATTAAAACTACTGGACAAAGCAGTAATTATTAAAGAGAAAAAAGTGGTTGAAGACTTGCGAGATGCTGAACCTCCATGGGAAAGTCAAGACATAGAGCCTCCTTCCAAGACGGTTGCATTTGATGTTGAGGAGAGCGTACAACCTCCAAGGCAGATCATGGTTGAAGATTTTGTAGAGGTTGATCAAGAGGTAGAAGATGTCAAAGAAGAGCACAAGGGAGTGGAGCTTGAAATTACCTTGCCAAAGTTGTTGGAAACCCCTCCCCCTAAGTTGCCATCATCCTTCACAACATTCAAGTGGGTAAAATTCATATCCCATAGCTTTCTAATCCCACTTGAATATGGGCTACTGGAGACGGATGGTCAACTTAGAGCTCTTTGTGGCATTAAGAGTAAGAGGAAGATGGCCAATGATAAGAATTGTCAAGCAAGGTTCATCATGGTTGGAAGTTTTAAGTTTAAACGCAAAGGTTGGTATAAAGCTCAACTGAATGGGTCTAGAAAGCTGTTTGGTTGCTGCAGTGAGAATTCAGATCACCTTTCACCCGGCTGGAAAAATGCAGATCGAAACAAAAACGGGTGTAAAAGTAAAGTTTGGGATCCTGGAATCTGTTCTGGCATTTGTCACTCCGGGAACCTAAGAATCTGTTTGAAGCTTCTTAAGGGCTTTAAATGCCTAGTTTGGGACCCCGGAGGTTACTGGAATCACAAACATTGGTGGAGATTACTGGATGAGTTCAAGCACAAGCCACCATAACAGGGAGCTCACCAAATGTCCAACTTAAGGACTTTAACTAAAAGTGCTAGGTGGGAGACAACCCACCATGGTATGATCGTTCCCTTTTCATTTTTTTACTTAGTTTTATTTATTTTTGAATTTTATTATATTTTGATATATTGAACCTGGAGTTTTGCATCACATTCATATTAACACTGCATTCTGCATTTTTCAGATTATAAAAAAAAAAAAGCGAGCACGCGACGCGATCGCATCAGTGACGCGTCCGCGTCACAGGGAGAGTAAAGAAAAATAAAAATGAACAGAAAGTTACGCTGGAGTGTGGCTGGAGGCATGCCAATGGCACAAATCAAACCACGCGACCGCGTCGCTACCGCGTTCGCGTCGCATGGGAATCATGGCCTCCCACGTGACCGCGTGCCCTGAGTTTTCGACGTCAATGGGTGCACAATGACATATTGTGCGAGAGTGGTGCTGGATTGGTGCTGGAAGCACAATCCTTATCACGCGACCGCTTCGCCGACGCGGCCGCGTCATCCATTTTCTGACGCCCATTCACGCGATCGCGTGACCCACGCGATCGCGTCACCTCAATTTTGGCAAATAAATTAATTTGAACAGAGAGTTGTGCTGGTGCGAGGCTGCACTCGCGCCAGAAGCATAAAATGGGTCACGCGACCGCGTGGCCAACGCGATTGCGTCACCATACTTGAAGCGCATCCACGCGAACACGTGCCCCACGCGGCCGCGTCACTTGCGCCGCACAGCTCAACCTAAATTGCCAACATATCTTATCTTTCTCTTCCCCAAATCTTCTTTTCTCTTTTCCATTACTTACTTCTCCTCTCTTTCTTTCCCTTCTCATTCTTCTTATCTTTCATTTTATTTTACTTCATTTATTTGCATATTTCATTCATTGCATTATTCTCATTGGTGTTGGAAATTTATTTGGGTCTTATTTTCTATATTTTTGTGGATTATTAAAATGGTTTGACAATTATATATTATTTTCTTTAAAGGGTTGCTTGCATGTTCAATACATTCAATAACTTATTTACCATGCATGCTATGTATTTGTGAAAAAACCCGTATGGCATTGAACACTATTTTAAATTATTCTACTATTAATGCCTGTTGTTTTCACAAAACCCCTTTCATGTTTTATTGATTAAATATAATTGTTATTACAAACATGTTGATAGTTTGAAAGACTTGGTAATCTAATTTGGACATTGAATGCTTAATCTATGCTACTCATGCCTTTGCCTGCATGCCAATAAACACCTTGCATTTAATTGTCATCATATGCACTAGCTATTTCCCATTGTTGGCTTTTCACATGTACTCGCGAGCATGTGATAATGTCAGTTATATCTTAATGTGCATCCATCACCACCTTTTCCGTTGTCTTCCTTGCTATATATATATATCTCTTTGAATTTAATTTACTTTCTCTTCCCTTTTTCAGGATGGCCACCAAGAAAGGAAAAGAGAAAGCCATTCCCAAATCAACAGCAAGAAAAGAAACAAAAAGAGCCCCAGCTGAGAAACCACAACCCCCATCCACTTGCACATCTTAGCATGCACCAAGGACGGTGCAATCTTTAAGTGTGGGGAGGTCGATACCGATCTCCATGGGATGGCCACCCGGAAGAGAACCGGAAGACGTTTACATGGGGAGACAGGCAAGTCAATCTGCACAATCTATAGAGAAAGGCATCAGTTGGAGCAACCCATCCACCTGCATATCTCAGCATGCACCGAGGACGGTGCAATCTTTAAGTGTGGGGAGGTCGATACCGATCTCCATGGGATGGCCACCCGGAAGAGAACCGGAAGACGTTTACATGGGGAGACAGGCAAGTCAATCTGCACAATCTATAGAGAAAGGCATCAGTTGGAGCAACCCATCCACCTGCATATCTCAGCATGCACCGAGGACGGTGCAATCTTTAAGTGTGGGGAGGTCGATACCGATCTCCATGGGTTAGTTACTCCTCTATCTCAACACCAATATTTTATTTTCCTTATTCATTGTTGCATTTGCATGTTTGATTGCATATTTGTTTAATTTTTTTTTTTTGCATATTTTACCACTTGGTTGAAGTAATATTTTCTTTTTCAAGAAAATTTTAAGAGAATTTCACTAATTTTGGAACATGGTTTAGAGCTCGAACACACAAAACCTGTGAGATTTTGAGCCTATTTAAATTGGTTACATTTTTCAACCAATATTTTATTTTTGATGTGTGTATTTTTTCTCTCTAAAATTGTGATCTTTGTCTTGCTTAATTCTATATTTCCATAATTTGATGTATGCATACACTTACATGATTGAGGCCTTTGTTTCACTGAGCTTACATACCCATATGGCCTTACCTTTCATTATCCCTTGCAAACCAATTTTGAGCCTATTTAACCCCTTTGTTCTTTTTATTTAGCACATCATTAACTCTAAGCAAAAAACAATAATGTCCTTAATTTGAATCCTTGGTTAACTTAGACTAGTGAGAGTGCTTATGATTTAAGTGTGGGAAATTGGGTTTGGAAATATTTGGTTTGAGAATTGAGTATGTTAGAATTTTCTAAAAATGTGAAAGAAATGTTTGGGACATGTTCATGCATTCAATAAATTAATCATACGCATTGAGAAAAATAAAAGAAAAAAATAATAAAAATAAAAATAAAATAAAAAAAAGAAGAAGAAAAAGAGAGAGAAAAAGAAAAGAAAAAGAGCAATTAATAAAAGGGGACAAAAATGCCCCAAAGTAAGTAGTGAAAGCAATGCCTATGAGTTGTACTTGAAATTAGAATGCATGAATATGTGGGAAACATGGTTAATGAATGGTTAGATGTTGTATTATGATTACATGGATTGTTTAAGTTAGGTGGAAAAGTTTAAGTTAATTAAGGATTCAGATTTTAGTCCACTTGACCAAATACAATCCTACCTTGACCCTAACCCCATTACAACCCTTAAAAGACCTCTTGATTTGTGTATTTGTACATTAAATTTATGTTGATTGTTAGATGAAGAGCAAGCCTTAGAAAGCAAGGTTAGTAGAGAATTGAGAGAATCGAACCTTAAACACTTGAGTGATTAGAGTGTATACACTACCAGTGAGGGTTCGATGCTCAATTCCTTGTTCCCTGCTTTCATGAGCTATCTTCTTCTTGCAAGTCTATTTGTACTTCATTTTCATGATTTGAATTAGTGAAATCCAGTTCATATTTCCTCTTGAAAGATTTGTTTATTTTTAACCAAGTAAGTAAAAACATTTTTTGCATGTAGTTGCATTCATAGGGTGCATTTCATACATTATACCATTCCTCTTCATCTTTATAGTTTCTCTTGAGCTTAGCATGAGGACATGCTAGTGTTTAAGTGTGGGTAGGTTGATAAACCCGTATTTCATGAGTTCTTTTGTGCTCAATTGAGTGGTTTTTATTAACTCTTTACCCACTTATTCATACTATTTGCATGGTTTTATATTTGCCTTCCTAATTATGTGCTTTGATTGAAAACATGCTTCTTTGATCTTATATTTGCTTATTATTAATCCTCTTTTATTACCATTAGATGCCTTGATATGTGTGTTAAGTGATTTCAGAGATTACAGGGCATGAATGGCTCAGAGGAAATGAAAGGAAGCATGCAAAAGTGGAAGGAATACAAGAAGTTGGAGAAATTGCTAAGCTGTCCAACCTGACCTCTTCACACTCAAACTGCTATAACTTTTGCTACAGAGATCCAAATGATGCGGTTCCAGTTGCGTTGGAAAGCTAACGTCCGGAGCTTCGATTTGATATATAATAGTTATAGTTTCCCTGATGCTAGATGACTCGATCGCGTGATCTATGCGGCCGCGTCACAGTGACGAAAATCCAGCGTGGCGAAATTCAAAACCAGCGAATTCTGGACTGTTTCTGACCCAGTTTGCGGCTCAGAAAACACAGATTAAAGGCTATAAAGTTGGGGACTGCATCCATTCATGGGGAGACTCTCATAATTTACAATTTTAGGAGTAGATGTAGTTTTTAGAGAGAGAGGTTCTCTCCTCTCTCTTAGGATTAGGATTTAGGATTTCTCTTAGTTTTAGGAGTGACTCTCAATCCCAAGTTCTTTATTTTTATTTATTTTTTCAATTTAATTTATGAATTCCCATGTTATGATTTGAACATTTTATTTAATATAATTCGAAGTATTTCAGACTTATGATTGCTCTCTTTAATTTGTTAATGCTTTGTGTTTATCTAAGTTATTTTCATTCAAGTAGATTCTCTTCCCTTTTGGCTTTGGTTAGGTAATTGGTAACACTTGAGTTGTCAAACTCAGGAGTGGTTGAAATTGGCTGATTTTGCTTTAGCTAGGATTGCTCTAACACTAGTCTCTCCACAGGAGTTGACTAGGACTTGAGAATCAAGCTAATTAGTCCACTTGACTTAACTAAGTGGGATTAAAATCCAATTCTCATCACATCTGATAAGGATAACAAGGACAGGATTTTCGGTTCTCATACCTTGCCAAGAGTTTAATTTACAGTTATTTATTTATTTTTATTGCTCGAAAATATACCTGTGCGCATTGCCCAAACTTCCAAAACCCCCAATTTACAATCTTCATAACCAATAATAAGAACATACTTCCCTGCAATTCATTGAGAAGACGACCTGAGGTTTGAATACTCGGTTAACAATTTCTAAAGGGGTTTATTACTTGTGACACCCAAAACGTTTGTACGAAGGGATTTTTGTCGGTTTAGAGACTATATCTACAACGCGACTGTTTTTATGACATTCTTTACTGGCAAAAATCACAACGTCAATGCCCGCAGCTCCAACAAGAAGACAACATGGTGGCATCCACTCACAACTTCTATGACCGCCCCAACCAAGGGTACAATCAAAGTGGAAATAATAACCATGGATGGCAGGACAATTCAAACCAGAATTGGAGGGACAACAATAACAGGGGAGGCAGAGATAATCAGGAAAATCAGAGGTGGAATAATAACAGCAACAGGCAGCAAAATCAACCTTACCGAGCACCTCACCTGAGGCAAAACCAAGGACCACCGAACAATCAGCAGCAAACCTCTCAATTTACTCATTCTTCGGTATCTTCTAATGAAGATTTATTACAAGCTTCACAGAAAACACTACTCCCATTCCATTTTCACAACTTGCAAGGAAGCCCAGGAAGCAGCTGGAACCTGATCCTAAAATGGTAGAAATATTCAAAAAGGTCGAGGTAACTGTCCCCCTTTTGATGTTATTCAGCAGGTACCTAAATATGCAAAGTTTCTAAAAGACTTATGTATCCATAAAGACAAGATTAATGAATTAGAAACTATTCCTTTAGGTAGTTCTATATCTGCTTTAATGGGAGGATTACCTGAAAAATGTAGTGATCCAGGTCCTTGCATAGTTAGTTGTACTATTGGTAGTGTAGTAATTTATGATTGCATGTGTGATTTAGGAGCATGTGTCAGTATAATGCCTTTGTCTATATATGATGTTTTAAGGCTCCCTCCCTTAAAAAGGCCGGTAGCTCATTTTGTGTTAGCAGATAAAAGCATTATTACAGTGGCTGGACTTGCTGAAGATGTTTTGGTGAACATTAAAGGGCTCACATTTCCCACTGATTTTTATATCTTGGAAATGCCCCATAATGATTCAGATAAGCCATCATCAATCCTATTTGGAAGACCATTCCTGAAAACATCAAAATTCAAATTGGATGCTTTTTCAGGAACATACTCCTTTGAAATAAATGGCCGCATAGTGATCTTCAATCTGAATGGAGTCATTGACAACCCCCCAGAAGATCGTTCTATCTTCCAGTGTGATGTCATAGATGAAAGTGTGGCTGAAGTTCAAAAAGAAGAGTTTGAAGAAAGGCACATTGGACAAGGTCCAAGTGTGGGGACCCTCTTAATAGACAATGAGGACACTTCGCCATTTTCACAAGCCCCAAATAATCCAGAGCCTGCCCATGATCATAAGTTAGAATTGAAACCTCTCCCTCCACATCTCAAATATGCTTATCGTGAGGATGAGCAGAAGCTTCCGGTTATTATTGCAAGGGAACTGACTTCTCAACAAGAAGAACATTTACTTGATGTACTGAGGAAGCATAAGAAGGCAATTGGGTGGAGTTTGGCAGACATAGTGGGAATTAACCCTCAAGTATGCGAGCACAGAATATTTTTAGAAGAGGGAGCAAGACCTGTCCGCCAACCACAAAGAAGATTGAATCCCACCATCTTGGAAGTTATCAAAAAGGAAGTGACCAGACTATTGGAAGCAGGTATCATATATCCCATTTCAGACAGTGAATGGGTAAGCCCAGTACAAGTGGTGCCCAAGAAATCTGGAGTCACTACAGTGAAGAATGAGCATGGAGAGCTCATAGCAACTAGAGTTCAGAATGCTTGGAGAGTCTGCATCGATTACAGGCGTCTCAACCAAGCTACCCGTAAGGATCACTACCCACTTCCATTCATTGATCAAATGCTAGATCGCCTGTCAAGTAAATTACATTATTGCTTTCTAGATGGTTACACAGGTTATTTCCAGATTCATATAGCTCCTGAGGATCAGAAAAAGACTACTTTTACATGTCCTTTTGGGACTTACGCTTATAAGAGAATGCCCTTTGGCTTGTGCAATGCACCAGCTACTTTCCAAAGGTGCAAGATGAGTCTTTTCTCTGATCTTATTGAGGACTGTATGAAAGTTTTTATGGACGATTTTAGCGTTTGTGGTGATTCTTTTAACCTTTGCTTAGATGGATTATCTAGAGTATTAGATAGATGTGTTAATACAAACCTTGTATTGAATTTCGAAAAATGCCACTTTATGGTAAAGCAAGGGATTGTATTAGGACATGTGGTATCTAATAATGGTATTTCTGTAGACCCAGCAAATGTGAATGTTATTTCTAGTTTACCTTACCCCTCACAAGTCCGTTCGTTCCTTGGCCATGCAGGTTTCTACAGGAGATTTATTAAGGACTTTAGTAAAGTGGCACTTCCCTTATCCAGATTACTGCAAAAGGACATTGAGTTCGAGTTCAGTGACGATTGCAAACAAGCATTTGATAAGCTGAAGACCGCTCTGACTCAGGCTCCAATTGTGAGAGGACCAGACTGGAGCCAGCCATTTGAAATCA
>NC_029794.2:35692921-35695218 GCF_000816755.2 Arachis ipaensis | reverse complement strand
ATATCCAGGAGGGATGAGATGCCTCAACAATATATGCTTTTCTGTGAAATTTTTGATGTATGGGGCATTGACTTCATGGGTCCATTTTCAAATTCTAGTGGATATTTTTATATATTGTTAGCTGTGGATTATGTTTCCAAATGGGTGGAAGCAATTCCTACCCGCACTGATGATGCTAACACTGTTGTTTCCTTTATGAGAAACCATATTATATGCCGCTTTGGATCACCACGAGCGATCGTGAGCGATCAAGGCACCTATTTTTGTAACAAGAGACTAACAGGATTGATGAAGAAAATCCATAAAGTTGCAACAGCTTACCATCCCCAAACTAATGGGCAAGCCGAGGTGTCAAATAGAGAAATTAAGCGTATCTTGCAGAAGATAGTAAAGCCTCATAGAAAAGACTGGAGCACCAGACTACAAGATGCACTGTGGGCATATAGAACAGCATACAAGACACCCATTGGGATGAGTCCCTTTCGCTTAGTTTATGGAAAAGCTTGCCATCTTCCAGTTGAAATCGAACACAGAGCCTTTTGGGCAGTTAAAGAGTGCAACATGGAAATTGAGAAGGCCGGAGCTGAAAGGAAGTTGCAACTGCAGGAACTGGAGAACCTTCGCCTAGAAGCTTATGAGAACTCCATAATTTGCAAGGAAAGGATGAAAGCTGTGCATGATCAAAACATCAAGAAGAAAGAATTTCAACCTGGAGATTTCGTCCTCCTTTACAAATCTTGACTAAGGCTAATGCCCGGTAAGTTAAGATCAAAATGGGAATGTCCATACATAGTAGAGAAGGCTGAACCGTACGGAGTTTATCACCTAAGCCATCCTTCAAGCTCTGAACTTATTAAGGTTAATGGACACCGCCTGAAGCTGTACCATGGTGAGAAAGTGCAGAAAAGTAAGGAGCTTGAGATCCTCCACTTGGAAGATCCCCACATAGCAGCAGATTGAGCTAGTGGAGCATCCAACTTACGGACGTTAAAGCAAAGTGCTTGGTGGGAGACAACCCACCGCGGTATGATCGTTCTTTTCTTCACTTTTAGTTTTCTTTTTTTTCTTCTTTAATAACTCTTCTCTTTATTAATACTTTCATGCTTTTACACCTACATGTCCTTATATTTCTTTTAAAAAAAAAAAATTTCGCCGCGCGACGCGATCGCACCAGCGACGTGTCCGCGTGGCAAGGGAAGTAAAGAAAAATAAAAATGAACAGAAAGTTACGCAGGAGCAGTGCTGGAGTCGTGCCACTTGCACAAATTACCCCACGCGATTGCGTGCCCCACGCGGCCGCGTGCCCTGCATTTTCGACGTAAAAGGGTGCATAATGCTATATTGTGCGAGAGTGATGCTGGATTGGTGCTGGAAGCACAATCCTTGTCACGCGACCGCGTCGCTGACGTGGCCGCGTCACCCGTTTTATAACGCACACTCATGCGATCGTGTGACCCACGCGATCGCGTCACCCAATTTTGGCTATTAAAATAAATTGAACAGAGAGTTGTGCTGGAGCGAGGCTGCACTCGCGCCAGTAGTGCAACACGGGTCATGCGACCGTGTGACTGACGCGATCGCGTCACCTTACCTGGAGCGCAACCACGCGAACTTGTGCCTTACGCGGCCGCGTCGCATGCGCCGCACAGCTCAACCTCAGTTGCCAATTTATCTTATCTTTCTTTCCTCCAAATCCTAATTGTTCTTTTCCCTCCTTCTTTCTTCCTTCCCCCTTCCCCTTTCTATCTCACCTTTCACTCTCTATCCCTCTCACCATCATTAACAAGGTTTTACCTTCTTCTTCCTTCTTCTCTTTTCTATCATTCTTATTATATTATGTATATATATTATTATTTTCTTTTTCTTTTATTTTTCTTCTTCTTCTTTTATTTTCTTTACATGGTGTTAGAAACCTTTTGAGTCATCATCCCTCATTATATGCTTGTGGATTATTGCAAATTATTTGACAATTATTTTTCTCCCATTTAAGGGATTGCTTGCATGTTCATCTTCATATTTTCTATACCCTATTCACCATGCATGCTATGTGTTTGTGAAAAAGCCCATGTGGCATTATGCACTTCTCTATGTTACTATACTATTCAATGCTTGCTTTTCACAACTTTCCCTTATTATTTTATTAATTGAATTCAATTGTCAATACAAACGTGATGGTTTACTCATGCCAGCATGCCAATAAACACCTTGCATTCACTTGTCTTTTTATGCCCTAGCTATTTCCCATTAATGGCTTTTCATATGTACTCTGTACTCGGTGTTAATGTCATCTACATTTT
>NC_029794.2:35687332-35691859 GCF_000816755.2 Arachis ipaensis | reverse complement strand
TATTATTTTATTAATTGAATTCAATTATCAATACAAACGTGATGGTTTGTTACAAAGTAATGCTTGGTCTATGCTACTCATGCCCTTTGCTAGCATGCCAATAAACACCTTGCATTCACTTGTCTTTTTATGCACTAGCTATTTATGGCTTTTCATATGTACTCGAGAGCATGTGTTAATGTCATCTACATTTTACTGTGCATCATTCACCCTCTTTTCTGTTTCCTTCCTTGCTGTATCTCTCTTTAAAATTAATTTTCTTTCTCTTCCCTTCTTTCAGGATGGCCACCAAGAAAGGAAAGGAGAAAGCAACTTCCAGACCACCAGCAAGAAGAGGAACTAAAAGAGCATTAGTGGCAGAGCCTTCTTCAACCGCAGTCAGGCCCTCAACAAAAACGAGTCAAGAGGATAATAAAGGTTGACGAAAAGGAGAAAGCCTTTCCAGCAAAGGACGCTGCGCGATTTTCCAATCGCTACTGTGAGCAGATGTTCCCCATCCTGGCAGAAAGGAACTATAACAATGAATACCTTCTTATCCTCCCGTCCAATATTGCCACCTTTGTTGAGCCGCAAATTGAGCGAAGACAATGGGGTTTCCTACGAAAACAGCCAAGGCAGGTCAATCTTTCTTGGGTAGTTGAGTTCTACTCCAACTTCTACATGCCGACCCTACAGTCTGTTTATGTCCGACAGAAGCAAGTCCCCATCACAGAAGAGGCCATTCAGCAAGCTCTGAGTCTTCCCCCTATTCCAGTAGGAATGGACGCTTTTCAAGAAGCCGCCCTTCAGCGTTGGAGATACCAATTCGACTGGGACTCCGTTCTCGGAGTCATCGCATTACCTGGCAGCCGTTGGATCTACGGATACCACCGTACCCGCCCTAAGGGAATCTTGGCTTCAGCACTTACCTTGGAGGCTCGCGTATGGGCACAGATCATGTCCCATTACCTTTTTCCGAGCACTCATGAGTCCTCTTTCACTGCAGACATGGCTGTTCTACTATGGTGCATCCTTGCAGACCAACCTCTGAATCTCTCAAGACATATCCGAAATGCTATAGAACACGTACAAATTGCGGGCAACCTACCTTTCCCCACCTTGGTCTCAGATCTTGTCTCAGCAGCCGGAGTCTCCTACAGAGCTGGGGACACCAAAGCCATGCTTCCACGAAATGATCAATATTTCCCTAACGAGAAATACCTCAGACTCTCAGCAGCCACTACAAGCCTTCCGACTGCTCCAGTTGAAGATAATCCTTCTTCAACACCACAAGCATCTACAACTGAGAAATTGCTCCAGCAGATAATCGAACGGTTGGATCGGCAAGAACAGAAAGCAAAGATGAGAGAGGGCCGTAACGAGCGCCGATTCAAACACCTCAAAGAGCTACTCAAGGGATGCTTCAGAGACTCAGACACCCCGGATTCCACTTCCTTTACTAGCACAGGGAGCCATAACGGTCCCGATGATGGAGATACTGCTACCAGCCCACCCCTGTTTCTGACAGATGGCACCGAGGACGGTGCAAAACCTTAAGTGTGGGGAGGTCGGTCAGTACCTGACTTCCGGAGGTAAATTCTCTTCTCTGGCACCAATAATTAGGATATTTTAGTTAGATTTTTCTTTCCTTTATAGAATAGAATAAATTGCATAGGTTAAGATAGTTGCATGCGTTCTACTTGATTGAAAAGACAATAAGTTTCTTTTAAAATCTATCTTTGGAAAAAAATTTCACTAATTTTTCAAAAATTCTTGTGATAAATTTGCTTGAGTTGTATTTGGAACATGATATTTGAGTTAAAGAACACACAACCTGTGGAAGATTTGAGCCTTTATGAATGGTTACATTATTTAACCATAATTATTTTATTCTTGTGTGTTTACTTCTCTATAATTGTAATCTATATTTTGTTTTATCTTATATGTCCAATATTTATTATATTTACTTGCTTGCACATGATTGAGGCCATTATTTGTTTAAACTCACTTATCCAAATCAAGCCTACCCTTTTCAATAACCCTTGTTAACCACTTTGAGCCTTTAAAACCCCATTTGTTCTATATTTTACCACATTACTAACCTTAAGCTGAAAAATAATTGCATATCCCAGATTGAATCTTTGGTTGGCTTAAGATAGAATTGTGTGTGCTAGTTAAGTATGAGAAATTGTGGGAACAAAAGTTGTTAAGGGAATGTGTCATGAAGATTTAAAGGGAATTTGGATACCTATTCATGTGAAACTATAAGAATCAAAAATCTATGTGCGTTGATAAGCTTTATTTATTTCAATTCAAAAAAAAGAAAAGAGAGAGAGATGATAAACAAATAAATAAGGGGACAAATTTACCCTAATGTTAAATTCAGAATTCAAAGATCAATGCACATATGATAGAATTAAAATACAAAGTTGAAACATGAGTATGGGTTGAAAAAGGGAATTATGGGTAGCTAGGCATGAATTTAAAAAGTATATAGAATATATGTATAGTAGGTGAGAGCTTAAGTTAATTAAAGATTCAATTTATAAAGCTTACTTAGTCATATGTATACCCTTACCTGCACCTTGGCCCCATTACAACCCTGAAAAGACCTCATGATGTTTGCATTGGTATATTAACTATTGTTGATTGGTTAGGAGAAAAACAAAAGCTAGAAAACATGACTAGAGAAGAATAGAGTGACTACCCTATACACTAGAGATTAGAGCGTACATACATTATCAATGAGGGTTCAATGCTTGAATTTTCATGTTTCCTGCTTTCATAAGCTATCTTCTTGCACTTTTATCGATTTTATTGTATAATGATAGAATTAGTGGAATTTGATTTGTAATTGTTTTGAAGGGCTTATTTACTTTTGATCAAGTGGACAATAATCATATAGTTGCATTTATTTATATATGTAGGATTGCATTGCATTTCATGAGTTTCTGCATGTTCATACTTATTTCCTTGTCTCCTTCAATTTAGCATGAGGACATGCTAATGTTTAAGTGTGGGGAGGTTGATAAACTACTATTTTATAGTTTATATTGTGTTTAATTGTGTGGTTTTGTCATGATCCTTACCCACTTATTCATCAATTTAGCATGCATTTAGATTTCCTTCCTAAATTTAGTACATGTTTAAAAATTGCTTCCTAGAGACTTTAATTATTTAATTTTAATTCTCCTTTATTCCATTTGATGCCGTGATCTGTGTGTCAAGTGTTTCAGGCTTTATAGGGCATGAATGAGATGGAGATTAGAGAGGAAGCTAGCAAAAATGGAAGGAACACAAGAATTTGAGGAGATAACCAGCGAAAAGTGACGCGGTCGCATGGCTCACGCGACCGCGCGAAGGAGCGCAAATCGCAGTGACGCGGCCGCATGGCTTGCGCGGCCGCGCGGATTGGAAAGCGCAAGCGACGCGGTAGCGTGGACGACGCGAACGCGTGGAGAGGAAAAAACACAAGCGACGCGTCCGCATGGATGACGCGATCGCGTGACATGCACGATCTGCATAATCTGCAGAATTCGATGGGGGCGATTTTGGACCTTATTTCGGCCCAGTTTTTGGCCCGGACCAGCAGATTAGAGTCAGAGAATATGCAGAAACAACAAAGACATTCATTCAGTAGTTTTAGATCTAGTTTTTTTCACTCTCTTAGGTTTTTCTCTCTAGTTTTTAGGATTTTAATTTTCAATTGGTCTTAGCATTGGAACACTGAAAAGAGTTATTTCCTCATCAAGACTTCATCATTCTAGTTTGTTCTCTTAACTTGGTTTTATCCTTCCATGTTCTTTGTTATGTTCAATTTTGTCATTCAGATACTTCTATGATTAATTAATGCAAGGATTATTTCTTTTTAATTCAATTTCAATTCCAATAATCATGTCTTCTTTTAATTCCCTTTCATGTGCTATGGATTCTTTATTTACAATGCGTAAGTAGTTTCATTACTTGATGGGGAGTTGATTAAAAGGAACTCTTGAGTTGGAAGGATTGAAGGAAAAATTTGTAGTTGGGTTAAATGTTGGATTGCTATCCTGTCACCAACGCCAATCCCTTTGAACTAAGTGGGTTGCAACTCCTGAACAGATCTGGCATTCCAACTTGTTTGACTTTCTCTTACCTAGTAAAGGATAACCAAACAGAGTAACCGTTAATTATAAATCAATCTTAAAAATCACTCCATCAATGATAGAGATTTTAACTAATCAATTCCCAGTCAAGGCTTTTATTTATATTATTTGAAATTCCTCAATTTAAATTCCAATTTACTTAGCTCAACTTCTTGGAACATCTAATTAATAAAACAACACACTTTTCTGCAACTCGTTGGGAGACGACCTGGGACTTAAAACTCCCAGTAATTTTAATTTAAACTCTCTGTGACATATTTCTAAATTGATAGGCAGATTTTCGGTGAGTTAAGAACTATACTTGCAACGTAGCCATTTTAATAAATTTTTAATTCACCAACTTCTGCTTCCCATCAATTTTTGGCGCCGTTGCCGGGGAGTTGCAATAGAGTGCTAATTTTAT
>NC_029794.2:35676819-35687253 GCF_000816755.2 Arachis ipaensis | reverse complement strand
GTAGGTTAGCCCGCTCTGAGGGCGGATCTAAAAGTGAATCTGAGGAAGAAACCAGCCCCCGTTCTACTGATTCGGTTGTTTTATGTGCAGAAACATGGCAGCTAAAAGAGTTACCATTCAGGAGGAAGGAGCTCCTGATTTTACAATGCAACCGTTTCAAGCGCATCATCCAGCGGTAGCTACAGATTTTGAAATAAAGACCGCACTGTTAAATTTGATGCCCAAGTTTCATGGCCTACCTGCTCAAGAGCCTATCAAGCACTTGAGAGATTTCCAGGCAGCCTGTTCTACTGTCAGGCATGATGGCACTGATGAAACTTCAATTCTGCTGAAAGCTTTTCCGTTCTCTCTTGAGGAAAAAGCAAGAGAGTGGTACTACACTCAACCGCAGCAAAACCAACAACTAGTTCCACAAAGAATTTGCGGAATTTGTGCTGATTACAGCCATTACACTGATGAATGCCTGATAAACCCATATTTCATGAGTTCTTTTGTGCTCAATTGAGTGGTTTTTATTAACTCTTTACCCACTTATTCATACTATTTGCATGGTTTTATATTTGCCTTCCTAATTATGTGCTTTGATTGAAAACATGCTTCTTTGATCTTATATTTGCTTATTATTAATCCTCTCTTATTACCATTAGATGCCTTGATATGTGTGTTAAGTGATTTCAGAGATTACAGGGCATGAATGGCTCAGAGGATAGAAAGGAAGCATGCAAAAGTGGAAGGAATACAAGAAGTTGGAGAAATTGCTAAGCTATCCAGCCTGACCTCTTCGCACTCAAACTGCTATAACGTTTGCTACAGAGGTCCAAATGATGCGGTTCCAGTTGCGTTGGAAAGCTAACGTCTGAGGCTTCGATTTGATATATATTATGTTATAGTTTCCCTGACGCTAGATGACACGACCGCGTGATCCATGTGGCCGCGTCGCAGTGACAGAAATCCAGCGTGTCAAAATTCGAAACCAGCGAATTCTGGACTGTTTCTGACCCAGTTTGCGGCCCAGAAAACACAGATTAAAGGCTATAAAGTGGGAGACTGCATCTATTTATGGGGAGGCTCTCATAATTTACAATTTTAGGAGTAGATGTAGTTTTTAGAGAGAGAGGTTCTCTCCTCTCTCTTAGGATTAGGATTTAGGATTTCTCTTAGTTTTAGGAGTGACTCTCAATCCCAGGTTCTTTATTTTTATTTATTTTTCCAATTTAATTTATGAATTCCCATGTTATGATTTGAACATTTTATTTAATATAATTCGAAGTATTTCAGACTTATGATTGCTCTCTTTAATTTGTTAATACTCTGTGTTTATCCAAGTTATTTTCATTCAAGTAGATTCTCTTCTCTTTTGGCTTTGGTTAGGTAATTGGTAACACTTGAGTTGTCAAACTCAGGAGTGGTTGAAATTGGCTGATTTTGCTTTAGCTAGGATTGCTCTAACACTAGTCTCTCCACAGGAGTTGACTAGGACTTGAGAATCAAGCTAATTAGTCCACTTGACTTAACTAAGTGGGATTAAAATCCAATTCTCATCACATCTGATAAGGATAACAAGGACAGGATTTCCGGTTCTCATACCTTGCCAAGAGTTTAATTTACAGTTATTTATTTATTTTTATTGCTCGAAAATATACCTGTGCGCATTGCCCAAACTTCCAAAACCCCCAATTTACAATCTTCATAACTAATAATAAGAACACACTTCCCTGCAATTCCTTGAGAAGACGACCCGAGGTTTGAATACTCGGTTAACAATTTCTAAAGGGGTTTGTTACTTGTGACACCCAAAACATTTGTACGAAGGGATTTTTGTCGGTTTAGAGACTATATCTACAACGCGACTATTTTTATGACATTCTTTACTCGCAAAAATCCCAACGTTAAAATGGCGCCGTTGGCGGGGAATTGCAAACGTGTGCCTTATTATTGGTTATTGTAAATATTTGCTTTTTACTTGTTTATTTGTTTTTATTTTTGTTTTCATTTTTGCTTTTTCGTAAATTAAGAGGTTATTTGTTTTTATTTAGTTATTAAAAAAAAAATTTTCAAAAATTTGTTCTTAGTGTTCATCTTGATCGTCAAGTTGTTCTTCACGTTCATCTTGACCTTCAAGCTGTTCTTAGTTGTTTTCTTCCTTTTGATCTAAAAATTTGAAATTTAGTGTCATTTTATTGTTTTTCTCTTTCCTCATTTAATTCAAAAATATATTTTCTCTATTTTTCATTGAATTTTCGAAATTTGCCTAAAAAAAATTTTTTTTTTCATATTTTTATTTTTAAAATTTTTATCTTATCTTATCTTATTTCAAAAATCAAATTTCAAAATTTAATTTTCAAATTCAAAATTTAAATAACCTTTTAATTTAATTTTATTTTTATTTTCATTTTTAATTGCTACTATGAACTCTCACCCATTTGGCTATGAGTCTGGTTACAATAATGTTGCAGGAAGAAGAAATTACAATGAGAACAGGTATCAAGATTGGAACAATCATAGATGGGAGGAGCCACAAGGATTTGATCAACCCTCATGGCAACAACCACCTCCAATGGACTATCAACAACCACCACCATGTGCCTATGAACCCTTTCCCCAACATAACTTTGGACCACCATACTCACAAGCCTCTTTCCGCCATTCACCTCCATATGACCCTAACCCACATCCACCATACCAACCACCTTATGAACCAAATGAACCATACATAGATCCACCCCAAACCTCCATGGAGAAAGCACTTGCCAATCTAAACTCTACTATACAAGCTCTCGTCGCCCAAATCAGACCACCAAATACCTTCAACAATCAACCCTCAAGCTCTAGTGCACTTCCTTTTCAACCACAGAATGATCTCTCCATCCCATCACCACTATCCATGGAAGAGCACCCACATCCATCAATCCAAGAGCAACATGATCCCAACAACTTAGAGCTTTTTGTCGCATTAAGAGTAAGAGGAAGATGGCCAGTGATAAGAATTGTCAAGCAAGGTTCATCATGGTTGGAAGCTTTAAGTTTAAACGCAAAGGTTGGTATAAAGCTCAACTGAATGGGTCTAGGAAGCTGTATGGTCGCTGCAGTGAGAATTCAGATCACCTTTCACCCGGCTGGAAAAATGCAGATCGAAACAAAAACGGGTGTAAAAGGAAAGTTTGGGATCCTGGAATCTGTTCTGGCATTTGCCACTCCGGGAACCTAAGAATCTGTTTGAAGCTTCTTAAGGGCTTTAAATGCCTAGTTTGGGACCCCGGAGGTTACTAGAATCACAAACATTGGTGGAGATTCCTGGATGAGTTCAAGCACAAGCCACCATAACAGGGAGCTCACCAAATGTCCAACTTAAGGACTTTAACTAAAAGTGCTAGGTGGGAGACAACCCACCATGGTATGATCGTTCCCTTTTCTTTTTTTTACTTAGTTTTATTTATTTTTGAATTTTATTATATTTTGATATATTGAACCTGGAGTTTTGCATCACATTCATATTAACACTACATTCTGCATTTTTCAGATTATAAAAAAAAAAAGCGAGCACGCGACGCGATCGCATCAGTGACGTGTCCGCGTCACAGGGAGAGTAAAGAAAAATAAAAATGAACAGAAAGTTACGCTGGAGTGTGGCTGGAGGCGTGCCAATGGCACAAATCAACCCACGCGGCCGCGTGCCCTGAGATTTCGACGTCAAAGGGTGCACAATGACATATTGTGCGAGAGTGGTGCTGGATTGGTGCTGGAAGCACAATCCTTATCACGCGACCGCGTCGCCGACGCGGCTGCGTCATCCATTTTCTGACGCCCACTCATGCGATCGCGTGACCCACGCGATCGCATCACCCCAATTTTGGCAAATAAATTAATTTGAACAGAGAGTTGTGCTAGTGCGAGGCTGCACTCGCGCCAGAAGCATAAAATGGGTCACGCGACCGCGTGACCGACGCGATTGCGTCACCATACTTGAAGCGCATCCACGCGAATGCGTTCCCCACGCGGCCGCGTCACTTGCGCCGCACAGCTCAACCTAAATTGCCAACATATCTTATCTTTCTCTTCCAAATCCTCTTTTCTCTTTTCCCTTACTTACTTCTCCTCTCTTTCTTTCCCTTCACATTCTTCTTATCTTTCATTTTATTTTACTTCATTTATTTGCATATTTCATTCATTGCATTATTCTCATTGGTGTTGGAAATTTATTTGGGTCTTATTTTCTATATTTTTGTGGATTATTAAAATGGTTTGACAATTATATATTATTTTCTTTAAAGGGTTGCTTGCATGTTCAATACATTCAATAACTTATTTACTATGCATGCTATGTATTTGTGAAAAAACCCGTATGGCATTGAACACTATTTTAAATTATTCTACTATTAATGCCTGTTGTTTTCACAAAACCCCTTTCATGTTTTATTGATTAAATATAATTGTTATTACAAACATGTTGATAGTTTGAAAGACTTGGTAATCTAATTTGGACATTGAATGCTTAATCTATGCTACTCATGCCTTTGCCTGCATGCCAATAAACACCTTGCATTTAATTGTCATCATATGCACTAGCTATTTCCCATTGTTGGCTTTTCACATGTACTCGCGAGCATGTGATAATGTCAGTTATATCTTAATGTGCATCCATCACCACCTTTTCCGTTGTCTTCCTTGCTATATATATATATCTCTTTGAATTTAATTTACTTTCTCTTCCCTTTTTCAGGATGGCCACCAAGAAAGGAAAAGAGAAAGCCATTCCCAAATCAACAGCAAGGAAAGGAACAAAAAGAGCCCTAGCTGAGGAACCACAACCCGCATCCACTTGTACATCTTAGCATGCAGCGAGGACGGTGCAATCTTTAAGTGTGGGGAGGTCGATACCGATCTCCATGGGGTTAGTACTTTCTTGTCTTCCCAAATCAACAGCAAGGAAAGAAACAAAAAGAGCCCCAGCTGAGAAACCACAACCCCCATCCACTTGCACATCTTAGCATGCACCGAGGACGGTGCAATCTTTAAGTGTGGAGAGGTCGATACCGATCTCCATGGGATGGCCACCTGGAAGGGAACCGGAAGACGTTTACATGGGGAGACAGGCAAGTCAATCTGCACAATCTATAGAGAAAGGCATCAGTTGGAGCAACCCGTCCACCTGCACATCTCAGCATGCACCGAGGACGGTGCAATCTTTAAGTGTGGGGAGATCGATACCGATCTCCATGGGTTAGTTACTCCTCTATCTCAACACCAATATTTTATTTTTCTTATTCATTGTTGCATTTGCATGTTTGATTGTATATTTGTTTAATTTTTTTTGCATATTTTACCACTTGGTTGAAGTAATATTTTCTTTTTCAAGAAAATTTTAAGAGAATTTTACTAATTTGAATCAAATTTAATATTACACTTGTTCGAAGAAATATTATTTTGGAACATGGTTTAGAGCTCGAACACACAAAACCTGTGAGATTTTGAGCCTATTTAAATTGGTTGCATTTTTCAACCAATATTTTATTTTTGATGTGTGTATTTTTTCTCTTTAAAATTGTGATCTTTGTCTTGCTTAATTCTATATTTCCATAATTTGATGTATACATACACTTACATGATTGAGGCATTTGTTTCACTGAGCTTACATACCCATATGGCCTTACCTTTCATTATCCCTTGCAAACCAATTTTGAGCCTATTTTACCCCTTTGTTCTTTTTATTTAGCACATCATTAACTCTAAGCGAAAAACAATAATGTCCTTAATTTGAATCCTTGGTTAGCTTAGACTAGTGAGAGTACTTATGATTTAGGTGTGGAAAATTGGGTTTGGAAATATTTGGTTTGAGAATTGAGTATGTTAGAATTTTCTAAAAATGTGAAAGAAATGTTTGGGACATGTTCATGCATTCAATAAATTAATCATATGCATTGAGAAAAACAAAAGAAAAAAATAATAAAAATAAAAAAAAGAAAAAAAAAGAAGAAGAAAAAGAGAGAGAAAAAGAAAAGAAAAAGAGCAATTAATAAAAGGGGACAAAAATGCCCCAAAGTAAGTAGTGAAAGCAATGCCTATGAGTTGTACTTGAAATTAGAATGCATGAATATGTGGGAAACATGGTTAATGAATGGTTAGATGTTGTATTATGATTACATGGATTGTTTAAGTTAGGTGGGAAAAGTTTAAGTTAATTAAGGATTCAGATTTTAGTCCACTTGACCAAATACAATCCTACCTTGACCCTAACCCCATTACAACCCTTAAAAAACCTCTTGATATGTGTATTTGTGCATCAAATTTATCTTGATTGTTAGATGAAGAGCAAACCTTAGAAAGCAAGGTTAGTAGAGAATTGAGAGAATCGAACCTTAAACACTTGAGTGATTAGAGTGTATACACTACCAGTGAGGGTTCGATGCTCAATTCCTTGTTCCCTGCTTTCATGTGTTTATTTTTAACCAAGTAAGTAAAAACATTTTTTGCATGTAGTTGCATTCATAGGTTGCATTTCATACATTATACCATTCCTCTTCATCTTTATAGTTTCTCTTGAGCTTAGCATGAGGACAAGCTAGTGTTTAAGTGTGGGAAGGTTGATAAACCCATATTTCATGAGTTCTTTTGTACTCAATTGAGTGGTTTTTATTAACTCTTTACCCACTTATTCATACTATTTGCATGGTTTTATATTTGCCTTCCTAATTATGTGCTTTGATTGAAAATATGCTTCTTTGATCTTATATTTGCTTATTATTAATCCTCTCTTATTACCATTAGATGCCTTGATATGTGTGTTAAGTGATTTCAGAGATTATAGGGCATGAATGGCTCAGAGGATAGAAAGGAAGCATGCAAAAGTGGAACGAATACAAGAAGTTGGAGAAATTGCTAAGCTGTCCAGCCTGACCTCTTCGCACTCCAACTGCTATAACTTTTGCTACAGAGATCCAAATGATGCGGTTCCAGTTGCGTTGGAAAGCTAACGTCCAGGGCTTCGATTTGATATATAATATGTTATTGTTTCCCTGACGCTAGGCGACGCGACCGCGTGATCCATGCGGCCGCGTCGCAGTGACAGAAATCCAGCGTGTCAAAATTCGAAACCAGCGAATTTTGGACTGTTTCTGACCCAGTTTGCGGCCCAGAAAAGACAGATTAAAGGCTATAAAGTGGGAGAATGCATCCATTCATGGGGAGGCTCTCATAATTTACAATTTTAGGAGTAGATGTAGTATTTAGAGAGAGAGGTTCTCTCCTCTCTCTTAGGATTAGGATTTAGGATTTCTCTTAGTTTTAGGAGTGACTCTCAATCCCAGGTTCTTTATTTTTATTTCTAAAGGGGTTTGTTACTTGTGACACCCAAAACATTTGTACGAAGGGATTTTTGTCGGTTTAGAGACTAAATCTACAACGCGACTGTTTTTATGACATTCTTTACTGGCAAAAATCCCAACGTCAATGCCCGCAGCTCCAACAAGAAGACAACATGGTGGCATCCACTCACAACTTCTATGACCGCCCCAACCAAGGGTACAATCAAAGTGGAAATAATAACCATGGATGGCAGGACAATTCAAACTAGAATTGGAGGGACAACAATAACAGGGGAGGCAGAGATAATCAGGAAAATCAGAGGTGGAATAATAACAACAACAGGCAGCAAAATCAACCTTACCGAGCACCTCACCTGAGGCAAAACCAAGGACCACCGAACAATCAGCAGCAAACCTCTCAATTTACTCATTCTTCGGTATCTTCTAATGAAGATTTATTACAAGCTTTTGAGAAAAGATAAATGGCCATGAAAAGTACCATCGTGAACACTATTAACGCCAGTCTGAATGGTCTCACCTCTACTCTGCAAGCTTTTATGACACAGCTTGGTTCAACACAAAATTCTAGCAACCAACCTTCAAGCACCACTGGAATCCCCTCTCAACCATTACCCAATCCAAAGGGAGGCATTAATGCCATCACCCTGAGGTCTGGAACTACACTGCAGGAGAGGAATCAGGAGGAACCAAGCTCACCAGAATACGCCTCAGCTGAAGAGGTGGTGGAAATCGAAGATGTTGAAGAGGAAGAGGATATACAGGACATAGCTGAAGAAGAGATAGCTCAACCACAGGAAGAAGCACAAAAAGGCGCAGGTCCCACAGAAAACACTACTCCCGTTCCATTTCCACAACTTGCAAGGAAGCCCAGGAAGCAGCTGGAACCTGATCCTAAAATGGTAGAAATATTCAAAAAGGTCGAGGTAACTGTCCCCCTTTTTTATGTTATTCAGCAGGTACCTAAATATGCAAAGTTTCTAAAAGACTTATGTATCCATAAAGACAAGATTAATGAATTAGAAACTTTTCCTTTAGGTAGTTCTATATCTGCTTTAATGGGAGGATTACCTGAAAAATGTAGTGATCCAAGTCCTTGCATAGTTAGTTGTACTATTGGTAGTGTAGTAATTTATGATTGCATGTGTGATTTAGGAGCATGTGTCAGTATAATGCCTTTGTCTATATATGATGTTTTAAGGTTCCCTCCCTTAAAAAGGTCGGCAGCTCGTTTTGTGTTAGCAGATAAAAGCATTATTACAATGGCTGGAGTTGCTGAAGATATTTTGGTGAACATTAAAGGGCTCACATTTCTCACTGATTTTTATATCTTGGAAATGCCCCATAATGATTCAGATAAGCCATCATCAATCCTACTTGGAAGACCATTCCTGAAAACATCAAAATTCAAATTGGATGCTTTTTCAGGAACATACTCCTTTGAAATAGATGGCCGCATAGTGATCTTCAATCTGAATGGAGTCATTGACAACCTCCCAGAAGATCGTTCTATCTTCTAGTGTGGCTGAAGTTCAAAAAGAAGAGTTTGAAGAAAGGCACACTGGACAAGGTCCAAGTGTGGGGACCCTCTTAACTGACAATGACGACACTTCGCCATTTTCACAAGCCCCAGATAATCCAGAGCCTGCCCATGATCAAAAGTTAGAATTGAAACCTCTCCCTCCACATCTCAAATATGCTTATCGTGAGGATGAGCAGAAGCTTCCGGTTATTATTGCAAGGGAACTGACTTCTCAACAAGAAGAACAATTACTTGATGTACTGAGGAAGCATAAGAAGGCAATTGGGTGGAGTTTGGCAGACATAGTGGGAATTAACCCTCAAGTATGCGAGCACATAATATTTTTAGAAGAGGGAGCAAGACCTGTCCGTCAACCACAAAGAAGATTGAATCCCACCATCTTGGAAGTTGTCAAAAAGGAAGTGACCAGACTATTGGAAGCAGGTATCATATATCCCATTTCAGACAGTGAATGGGTATGCCCAGTACAAGTGGTGCCCAAGAAATCTGGAGTCACGACAGTGAAGAATGAGCATGGAGAGCTCATAGCAACTAGAGTTCAGAATGCTTGGAGAGTCTGCATCGATTACAGGCATCTCAACCAAGCTACCCGTAAGGATCACTACCCACTTCCATTCATTGATCAAATGCTGGATCGCCTGTCAGGTAAATCACATTATTGCTTTCTAGATGGTTACACAGGTTATTTCCAGATTCATATAGCTCCTGAGGATCAGGAAAAGACTACTTTTACATGTTCTTTTGGGACTTACGCTTATAAGAGAATGCCCTTTGGCTTGTGCAATGCACCAGCTACTTTCCAAAGGTGCATGATGAGTCTTTTCTCTGATCTTATTGAGGACTATATGGAAGTTTTTATGGACGATTTTAGCATTTATGGTGATTCTTTTAACCTTTACTTAGATGGATTATCTAGAGTATTAGATAGATGTGTTAATACAAACCTTGTATTGAATTTCGAAAAATGCCACTTTATGGTAAAGCAAGGGATTGTATTAGGATATGTGGTATCTAATAATGGTATTTCTGTAGACCCAGCAAAGGTGAATGTTATTTCTAGTTTACCTTACCCCTCTTCTGTGAGGGAAGTCCATTCGTTCCTTGGCCATGCAGGTTTCTACAGGAGATTTATTAAAGACTTTAGTAAGGTGGCACTTCCCTTATCCAGATTACTGCAAAAGGACATTGAGTTCGAGTTCAGTGACGATTGCAAAAAAGCATTTGATAAGCTGAAGACCGCTCTGACTCAGGCTCCAATTGTGAGAGGACCAGACTGGAGCCAGCCATTTGAAATCATGTGCGATGCTTCCAACCATGCAGTAGGAGCAGCGCTGGCTCAGCGTGAAGGTAAGGATCCTTTTGTTATTGCCTATGTACGTTCATGATTTGAGGAAGGTGATGAATGTCACAGATCATCACCTTCATCACAGTTAAGCGCGAATGAACATCTTAGCTAGGAACAAGCGTGGTTGAATGGAAAACAGGAATACTTGCATTAATTCATTGAGACACAGCAGAGCTCCTCGCCCCCAACAATGGGGTTTAGAGACTCATGCCGTCAGAGAATACAAA
>NC_029794.2:35676286-35676595 GCF_000816755.2 Arachis ipaensis | reverse complement strand
AAAGCAAACACTCCGGATGGACATGTGAATGCTGTTTTCTCTTGATCCTGGGGATCTACTGCAATCTGGTTATAGCCTGAGTAGCCATCCAAAAAGCAGTAATAATCATGACCTGCTAGTCTTTCTAGCATCTGGATGGACATGTGAATGCTGTTTTCTCTTGATCCTGGGGATCTACTGCAATCTGGTTATAGCCTGAGTAGCCATCCAAAAACTTGGTGCACGAATTGTGAATCCGGAAAGTCTAAACCTTGTCTGTGGTATTCCGAGTAGGATTCAAGGATTGAATGACTGTGACGAGCTTCAAAC
>NC_029794.2:35675254-35675527 GCF_000816755.2 Arachis ipaensis | reverse complement strand
CAGCTTTTGATCCTTTTCTGGCGCTGGACGCCAGAATTGGGCAGAGGACTGGCGTTAAACGCCAGTTTACGTCGTCTATTCTTGTGCAAAGTATGGACTATTATATATTTCTGGAAAGCCCTGGATGTCTACTTTCCAACGCAATTGGAAGCACGCCATTTCGAGTTCTGTAGCTCCAGAAAATCCACTTTAAGTGCAGGGAGGTCAGAATCTAACAGCATTAGCAGTCCTTTTTCAGCCTGAATCAGATTTTTGCTCAGCTCCTTCAATTTC
>NC_029794.2:35656453-35665254 GCF_000816755.2 Arachis ipaensis | reverse complement strand
TGCAAGTTGCTGCCGCCGGAGCCACCGCTGGAGGTTCTGGTTACTTTTGCCGGTAAGGGTATTATTTGAGATTTCTGTTCTTTTTGAATTCAGAGGTTACTATGGTCACTGCCTGCTGGTTTCAGTCGTCCTGATTGGAATTCGTCACCGCTGCCGCTTGAGGTGGCTGCCGGGCTGCCGTCGAGCCGGTTTGGATACCGCCGCTGTTTCGGTTTAGCCGTTCCTTCTTCGATTCGGTAAGCGTTTCGATCTGAAAGCCCTTTCGTTATTGTTCTGTTATCTCACGCTGAGGTTTGTGGCGTTAATTGCTATAAGATTGAGTTTCAGTTGTTGTATGTTGCGATTAGAGTCGTTGAGATTGTTGAGAAAGCAAGTGGAGCCGAGTTGTTGGTTTCCGTCACTTCGCGTTGAGGCGAAAGGGACTCCGTGAGACGTTTGGGTTATGGAATTGCATTTTAAGGTAGGGGTGCTTTCCAAAAACTATAGTTTGTTATTGGAATTATTACATATGGGTACTGATGTGAGATATTGTGTACTCGGTGATTGTATCTGCCTTATGACTCGGTTTGGCTTAGATCCTATTTGCTTACTCAAATCAGAAAGCCAATGTTTTAATGATTTTAAATGAATTTGGCGAAATGAGTTATATTATTCTCCCCTAAAGACTTGGGACTCTGCCGAAAAATTTTGTTATAAAATCCCATTGTGGAATGGGTGATTTTGATTGTTCATCTTTAACTTTCCATGGTTTTGGAAGTCTTGGAAAGAGGATGTCGAGAGCGGCTTTGTTTTAAAAAGGGAACTTACTTTGAGTAAATTTGGCTTATGAGCCTGAGATGATTTGAGAAATGAGATCTTTAAAGCCAAGGTTGAAAAGAGTTGAAATTTGATTTCAAAGTGAAATGTCTTGAGAAAAGTGATTTGAGGCTTAAATGCCGGTTTTATGAATTCGATGATGTTGAATGGTGAAAGTGCTGTTTTGTTATGGGCCGGAATGGCTGTGTATGATTATGAATAATGGCTGGTTCTGGATTGAACCGTGAGCCGGAATGGCTGTGTAAGATATTGATTTCTATATATATATGAACGTACTCTTTATGAGTTTTGTAAGTTGTATGGTATTTATGGATGTATCATATCGGATGAAAGTATTTTTTGGATCGGTATTGCGACTTAAAGATTTAAACAGGCTCATATTTTAGTATTAAATAGTATAAGTGTCGTCGTAATGTCCGAGCTATCAGAGTCGCGCAGCCGAAAGCGTGAGCTTTGGTAGTTATGGTGTTACACAACCTAGATCATAGGACTGAAAATTAAAAGAACTAATACTAAAAATTACCTTAAGCTAGATGCTTCAAATTTGTTCATGCAACAAGAAAAACAAATCACTCACTTCACTTACATATAGAAAAAATTAGCACCCAAAAATTTTATTAATAAAAAATTATCTAAATTGTCTCACAAAAAGTATTTAAATAAACTCCTAACAGATTAGTTTTAAAATAGACCAAATCTTCTTAAATATAACTCTAAAATTAAAGATAGGATAACTAATTTAAATTAAAAAAATCCTAAAAGATATAATGATTAATTTAAATCATATTTAATTTTATTAGATTAGATCAGATTTAATTTACATTTAAAACATAGCAAATTAAATCTTTTAACAATCCTAACAACAAAGCAAAACTAAATAATTTTGAATTTAATATTAATTTTATCCCTCTCAATAAATTTTAAACAAGTTATTGGACTTCTTAATATTTTCATTTAACCCAATAAATCTTATAAATGCCGTTATTTCAACACTATTATTTTTTAGATAAATTTGTTATCTTCATGTTTAAAATCGGTATCATATAATTTTTTTAGTATTTAAATTATTAAATAAAATAATATTATTATTATGTCCCTTAATTTTAAAATATTAAAAAATACTCTTTTAAGTACATATCATGATTTACCTACCATCTGAGTTATGTATTAAAAAAATTACAATATTCTTAATGAATCTTGGTAGGTTATTACGATTCATAAACAAATAGTAACATCACAATTTTATAGCGATTTATATAAATTGTGAAAATGGTATATATATTAAATTGAGGAATGCTAGGAGATCAGCAATTTTTGTGATTTGTAACTATTAAATAGTTTATTAGAAGAATGCTAGAGGACCAGCAATTTTTGTGATTTGTAGCCATCTATTAGAGGAATGCTAGGGGACCAGCAATTTTTGTGATTTGTAGCCATCAAATAGTCATCAAAATGGTTTTAATGGTGTGAGATTGGTGTGAAATTTCATCTAATGGCTCACTTTTTTTGCTGGTTACATGCTGGCCAAAATTTAACAAAGTTACTAGCTCCCTAGATTTCTCTATTAAATTTACGTTCTTAGTAAATCATGGTAGTATACCAGGATTCATGAACAAATAGTAATATCCACCATGTTAAATTGATTTATATAAATTATAAAAACTGACATATATGTAATATGAATTTTTTTTATTTTTATTCAGTAAAAAATTCGAATAATAATTATTTTTTTGTTTTTGTATTTAATATATTAAAAATATAAAAAAATTATCTTTTCAATATTTTTTTAAAAAACATTTTGATTAAATCAATGATACGACTCAACTATTATCTTTGAAACTAGTTTTAGTACGACCATTTTATTACGTGAGTTTTACACAAATAAATATATTTAACTACTTTGAAATTCTTTTTGAAATTCTGGCATTATATTTGCTTGCCCGATTAGATTTAAGTCTTATTATTGAAAAAAAGAATGAAATGCAAAACCTAATTTAAAAGAAAAAATAAAAGGCAACTAATTGAACTAACTAACCACATGTTGATAATCACGCCGACGGGAACAAAGAAAAAAGAAGAAAAAACACATGTTCATCATGACAGTTTCCTAAATTTTACCCAAAATCAAACTCGCCCAAAAAATTAGCCATTTATAATATGTCATAATTGTTTCATTTTATCTTAAAAATCATATATAGTTTTCACTGTAGTAAAGCATCTCAACTTGCTTCCGTTCTCCGATCCCAATGTGCGTCCGTGAAACAGATGCAATGAACATAAAAAAATCTTCACCAACATTATATTCGACGGTAAAAAAAGAACCCAATAGCAAAGAATTTTGTAATGCTTGTTCATGTTCAGGAATTGGTCACGTCGTTACCTAAGTCGTGTAGTTATTTGCTCTGCGTGGCAATGAAGTTGCGTTGCTTTCGTTGTAGCTTGCAACTTGCAACACCAAAAGTTTAGGCCAAATTATATTCATCATAAAATGCCTCATTGCCATTTGCACATGCTCATCCACGTGGCTTTCCACTTATTTTTTACCTAATTCGGATTGGATAATCAGTAAGCTTTCTCTTCTCTTTTCGTTTGTCTAATTAATTCGGGCTCCATGCTATTTTGTATAAAGAGAACTAAACAATTTTTAATCAGTTTATTNGAGATTGCTTCGTGAAACTCCTAACTGGCACTTAAAGTTAAATATCTTAAGCTATGGAGCTGGATGATGCATTCATTTGTCTTTTTCCCGAGAGTAAAACCTTTCATGTCAGCCATACATTCTTTGCTGTTTCAATTTATTAAACCACAGTCACATCTAGCTAGCTGCTCTTAAAATATCTAAAATAACTTCACTTCAAGTCCCTACCGACTAACTTTTTCAGTATTCCTTGTGTCTTAATATACGATTTATTAATCGAACAATGTTATAAGGATAGCACAATTTATTCTTTTTAGTCAATAATATTTAAAAATATTGACTAAAAGTATAATATTGAGGTGTTGGTGGAATATCATCTATGTTTGCATATGTAGTCATTATTAAACACAAGGGTATTAGAGATGAGTAAATTGAAGACAAATAATTCAGATATTTAAGAATTGTTGGTGGTTACATTATGTTCAAGGGGCTATCTGCACTTGAGATTTGATTGGCGAGAAACCTGGGACGACCTCTTAATTGGGATAGCTGCAGCTTCTTGTGACAGCAGAGGATAATACCTACAAAAGGACTTTGGACTCAAGTTAATTAGAGTAGTTCAAGAAATAATTTGTGGATATTAAGAAAATGTATGGAATGTTAAACCATATTTGAGAGTTCAAAACTTTTCTATTTATACCATTCGAATTCAATGTAAGAATGATATTAAATTTTTAAAAATTAAAAACTTGTATTCAGGCCGCGCAAAGAATTTGAACCTTGATTTAGACATCCTACTTAATTCGAGCCATTCAATAGTTAGGATAAGGTTAAAAATTTAAAAATCCGGAACACATTACAACATCTAATTGAAAATAGGCTATTGGTAAAGTATAATATGAATTATCAAAACAAGATCAAGTGCATAATAAAGAAAAAAAGATTACGCATAATAAAGAAAAAGAGATTCTTCACTTAAATATCTACATCTTACGTGCCATAACTTATTGTCATATATTTATATTTAGTTACATAGCTTGTTATAAGTTATAACCAATGATTTAAAACACTCACAAAGAAGAGTGAAGTTTGTTTTGGCACGCAAGAATAAAATAATACTACTGAGATTAATGAAAGAATAACGAGAGCGATAAAAGATAAGGATGTAAAATGTTACGCCATTTTCATCCTAAACTATTTCTCGTTTTCTTTTATGTTATGTTATTAGAGAATATTTAGGATATTATAAATTAGTATATATAATAAATTAAAAGTAAACAAAAGTTATTTATGAACCTATTAAACTGGCCTTTAATCATATAACAAAGAGAGGATAAGATGACACCCTGGCCGTAACGAATGACAAATCGAAAAGTGTTAGAACTTAGAAGGTGAAAACTTTTTTTTAAGTTCAGTGTCCACAAGGCTTAATTTAACCATACTGATCCCTACTCACACCTTTAAAACACGCGCAATATCTGCAGTCCCATTAAGGTAATTTCCATTCTTCATTAAACATAGACCAATCACTGCCTGTCCACGTCACTAGTGCGATCCAATCAAATACGAATACAAATAGTGCCACATATGCAGCGCGTGGGATCGTTTCATCATCGCAGATTGCGTTTGACAACTTCAAAGCCACAAAACTTGAAATCGCCTGAGACACTGCCACGTGGCACATCTAGGTCCATTCGATTCATGGACGCCCTTAAAGCAACTCGGAAAATATCTTTGAGGAGTGGATTTAACAAGTAATATCTTTCTCTCCCACAAGAGGGCTCCACCTCAATGTCATTTGTCCCACCTCCCAAAATATCCTATAATACCACATTTTGATATTTTTGATTTGGATGGTAATGGTAATGGTAATCGTGGAGGCATGTGAAAAAGAGAATATTAATTATTAAATGAATTTCTTTAGAAAAAATGAAGAAGAAAAAGAATGGGGAAGAAATAATATCCACCACCAACGCGATGCACCAACCACGAGAACCCAATGGATGTTTGGCTTTAGATCTTTGGCCGAAAATCAGATCTAATTGATGACGTGGACCATGTGGGCCATTGCTTTAGATATTTTGTAGCGTTGGGGATATTTTCTTGAACCGTTGGATCAGTGGCGGTTAGCATAAGTGTTTCATCTGAAGCCGTTGGATTCAACTTCCGCTGTTAAACTTAACGGTGCTCCTGTCCTTCCTTCTAGATATTCCCCTTCCTTTTTCCGATGTTTTAATTTCTTTTTAGATGTTTTCATTTTTACCCTCCAAAATTGGTTCTGTGGAAACAAAGAAATCAGAAAATTTTGTGTGTGCCTGCTGGTTTTGGAAGCTCCATCAAAGAAGAAGATTCTCATGGTACAGTGTGATTCAGGTGGAATAGCAGGGATTGATTCCGTTTGAGAGGGAATAAACATGGGTGAGGTAGTTGTGAGCGAGAGATTAGTTGGAACGGTTGAGGAAGAAGAGAAGCAGACGACTACGGTGGCGGCTGCCGAGGAAGAAACTACTGCAACGGAGGGCAAAGGCGGAGGAGGAGAATCGAAAGGGCTGATGAGGTGGGAGAAGTTCTTGCCGAAGATGGTACTGAGGGTGCTCTTGGTTGAAGCTGATGATTCCACGAGGCAGATTATAGCTGCGCTCCTCAGAAAATGCAGCTACAAAGGTCTTTCTTCACTCTCTACCATTCATTTTCACTTCAATTTCGTCTTTTTCTTCTGGTTTCAACTCTCAATTACCATCAATGAATGAATTCCTCTCTATCCATCTTCTTATTTGAATGATGATGACACGTGGTGTATCCGTGTGTTGGAAAGAGGAAGCGATTGAGTTTCTCCAAATACGGTTACCGAGCTTTCTATTGTTTCCATTGCTTGCTCTTTCGTCTCTGTTTTACCGCTTGTGTGTTCAATAGTCAACTGTCACATGAGCATCTTCTCTGTTAAGAGTTTCGATTTTCAGGACTGAAACCATGGATTTTATTGATTATAAATAAATATTGATTCACCTTTTCTTAGTTCTGGCTTCGCTGTCATTCTTGCTGTGTTTGACCAAACTAAAAGGAATAAGAAGATATATGATATACCTTATCAAGGCTGTTGGACTGTAAAATTGAGAATAGATTGAGATATCAATTTTTGTAATTACAAAATTTACCAAATTATCGGCCGCCTCAAAGTTTATGAGGATTTAAATGATTTAATAATGAAAAAAAAAAATAAGGAATGGACAAGAAAAAGTGTGCATCAGCCATCGTATATGCTTTTTTCTTATATAGTCTTTAATAATTTTTTGCAAGGAAAAAAGGAATAAAAATTATTGTTTCTGACAGGAATGTGATGGGGATATGGGTTCAATGAAAATCCAAGGAACTAATTGCTGTCTCCAACTTGGTTTTTGTAGTAAGAGTACTATCTGTCTGGAAACTGCAGGCTCAAATCATAAACATGATTCAATTCTTTATTTTTGATGTTTATTTGCCATATTAATTCTCTGTTATGCAAGATTTTCATCTTGCTTAAGCTTGTAATCGAAAAAATCCTCGTGCTTGAAACTAATTACATGCTCTTAAGAACTTAAAAAAAAATTATCTTCCTAGTGCTTGAAACTAATTACATGCTGTAGGAACTTAGAATTAACTTTGTTCATCTATTTTGAGCAGTGGCGGCTGTTCCTGATGGCCTAAAGGCATGGGAAATACTCAAGGGAAGACCCCACAATATCGATCTAATACTGACGGAAGTGGATTTACCTGCCATATCTGGCTATGCACTTCTCACTTTAATTATGGAACATGATATTTGCAAAAATATCCCTGTCATAAGTATGATACCTTATCTAAGTCTTCCAGCTGTTAAATTATTGAAACATTCCAATTCAACATTAACATTTTACTTAAATGTTATGTCATTTGTTTATGCCTTTGTAGTGATGTCCTCACAAGATTCTATAAGTACAGTATACAAGTGTATGCTGAGGGGAGCTGCTGATTATCTTGTTAAGCCCCTTAGAAAAAATGAATTGAGGAATTTGTGGCAGCATGTTTGGAGAAGGCAATCGGTAGGATTTCAGCTCACTATTTCTTTTTCATTTTTCTCCCCTGTTTTTCTCTTAAACGCTCGGAATTCATTGATAAATTTTTGAAATTTTTATTATGTTTTTGCTGTCTCAGTCAACTGTTGCCATGAATGGCCTCCAAGATGACAGTGTTGCACAGCAGAAGGTTGAAGCCACTGCTGAAAACAATGATGCTAGTATTCGTTCAAGTGGTGATGCTGCTTCCATTCAGAGAAATAAGGAATTAATCGAGAAAGGAAGTGATGCACAGGTTAGTTTTCTTGATCTACAAATTATTGTTTTCTGTTTTTGCTTCTGATCTTTACTTACATTTACGACAAATCACAAATAATTGTTCAAGTAGATTTGGCATGTTGTCACACCAGGTTGTGCGCCTGATATGGAATTGTTCTATTATCATTCCGTTTTTTTCTATTTTTGGGTTAAACTCTTTACACTTGCATGCTTATGCCATCAGATTGGAATTTCTAACATATCTATCTGTCTGAAATTTCCCATCATTTATTTCTCTGTCATTTTGTATTTTCAACATCTATGGACGACTGCCAAATCTATCAACTTTTGGTTTTGTTAACAACTAAGACTGTACAGTTATTAAGTGTATTGTCACCGCTCAAGCCTATCGGAAAAAATCAGGTCCTAGTCAATACACTCCAAATAACTAATGTGTTCCGGGGATGTTTACTTCTGTTAAAAAAGCCTCCTATAGTTATAAGAAATTTGCTTTCAGCCTGGGTTGGCTAGATAAAGTTTTCATTTAGAGATGCATGTTTGCTCTCTCTTGCAGAGCTCTTGCACAAAGCCCGACCTGGAAGCTGAGAGTGGCCCTGTCGATAACATGCAGGAATTTGCTTCACTGAAATGTGGTGAATCATATCCAACTGGAACAATGACACAAGAGGTAGAAACGTGCATGCGATTGGGGCAGATATCAGTTATGCATGACAGTCATGCTGGAGGTAAATTTCTTTCCGTTACTGCAATAATCTTTTCTTATGCTTCACAACAAAAATGTCTAAAACGCACCAACTTTGAATTTTCTAGGATTAGCTATGGCTAGTAGCAAAAATTGTGAGACAAGCACAACCAATGGCAAGGATGGTGATACAGAACATTTTCGGAGTGCTACTATCTGTGGTGAGGCTCATGACAATCACTGTGTTCAAATTAGCTGTTCTAAGGAAGCTATTGACTTGATTGGAGCATTTCATAATCGTCCAAACTGCAGCCTCAAAACTCCCACAGTTAACTGCACAGGAAAGTTTGACTTC
>NC_029794.2:35627943-35656127 GCF_000816755.2 Arachis ipaensis | reverse complement strand
GAAATACCATCATGCATTCAAATGCCTCAGCTTTCAAGCGGTAACCATTGAAATGCCTTGTTATTCTTGTACTTTTCTTTCATTTTAAGTAGTTTATTTAAAAGAATCAAAAGGGTCCAATATCTTTAAACAAATTTAACAGGCTCCATTTATCAAATCTCCTATACAAACTATGATGGTACTGGACATGAATTTTATTACAAGTACCTGGGGGATATATCAAAGATAATGAACTGAGTGATAAATTTTTAGTAACTTAACATAAGTTCTTTGAAATGTATTTGAAAAAGAGAAGAAAAAGTTTCAAAGAACTAAAGTTACATGATTTGATATGTTACATCTTTAACTTTAGAATAGGGATGTTTCAAGTTTTTCAAAGATTGTATATATGCTCATCGTTAAGAGGTTTCTTGCAGGTATACAAACAGGCAATTTCAAGCCTCACCTGCGATTTTAAACTTCTCTGACCAACAAAGGGAACAGAGAACAAATTGCGAGAAAAGTATTTCCCATTTTGCTACTGGCTGTAATTCAGATAGTTCAACACCTAGTGTGCAAAGAAATCTTTTATCTCCAACTACACCCCAATCGAAAGAATCTGAAGCAGCAACTTCACACTCGCAACAGCAAGGGCACTCTCTCCCGATTGCAGTTAAAGGTGTAAGGTTCAATGATTTATGCACGGCCTATGGTTCTGTACTTCCTCCAATGTTTCGCACGCAATCGGGTCCACCATTGGTGCCTAGCCCCAGTTCAGTTGTGCTTCTTGAACCAGCCTTTCAAGTAAATGCATTTTATCAATCAAGTGTTAAAGACAATAGTTCAGAGCAGGTTTATGAATCTCCCAGTTCTGGTGGAAAAAGTGCTCCAAACAACATGATTTCCAGACCGGAACACAAACCAGAACATGCTGAGGATCGAAGACACATCTCTCCTGCAACTGATCAAAGTGGATCCGGTAGCTTCTGTAATGGAAATGCAAGCCATCTTAATAGCATGGGGTATGGAAGCAACTGTGGAAGCAGCAACATTGTTGATCAGGTCCCAATTGGCAGAGCAGCTTCAGAGGGTAAGAATGAAGAGATGGCAAACAATGCAAGCTCTCATCGATCTATCCAAAGAGAAGCAGCTCTAAATAAGTTCCGCTTGAAAAGGAAAGAGAGATGCTATGAGAAGAAGGTCTGTTAATATGACCATAACCTTTTTATTATCACGGCATCATTCTTTTATCTAAATTATCCTCATTTGCTGACATCTATTTCTTGAACTTCTTAACAGGTTCGATATGAGAGCAGAAAGAAACTAGCAGAGCAGCGCCCGAGAGTGAAAGGTCAATTTGTTCGTCAAGTGCAGCCGGATGCTCTTGCTGCAGAGAAAGATGGCAAAGAATATGATCTTTAACAGATTTCTGACTCACTAGAGAGAACACTTATTTAGTATAGTTGCTTCAAAATTTTGTTTTCTCGAATCACATGATCTGTATATGCTTTCTAAGACGACTTTCCTCATTTCTATTTCCTTTTAGATATAGCTAATGTAATATATCCTTGTAATCTATATAGTATCATAGTTATTTTGCTGCCACATTATTTATTTGTTTATTTGTAAGGATTTGATTGTTCATCAGGACTCATGATGATGGATCATGTAGGAGATTATAGAGCATTACTATAACATCATATGACGCTAAGTTTTTACAAGTAGTTCAATTTTTATGTTTGTTCAAAATTTTACTTTCTTAAAAATTTGTTGCCAGTTTGTCAAGCAATCTTTCTTGAAGGAGTGGGCATTTAAATGATTCCAGTCCCACCGCACTACCCATATTTCACAAAAGGTGATATTGAAAAATGATAAGAAAACTAAAAAGGCAACATGGATTTTCCCTTGGAGACTTCAACATATCAGGACGCCACCCAACTTTTTATGCCTTTGCCAAGTTATTTCGAAATTTACAATTGGAAGGAGATAAGATATCTTAAGAAAATTAGTATTGGACGTAAAGAGTGCTAGCCATAAGAAAAATCCAGCAGCTTAAAAACAATTTCACTTTCACATGCACTAACCTGCAGCTGCAGGCAGAGTTGAATAATATTTTTGTCTCCTGAACCTTTTTAGGTGCATTGGGAAATTTCATGAATTGGTGTAAGGATCTCCATTGAGTTTGTGAATTGTTGATAAAGTTTGAGACATAGAATACACATTGCAGATATGGACAAATGCAAGGAGCCACAGAATACATACATATTTTGTTAGGGGACCATTAATGTTTTAGAAATAATAATGCCAAAAGTTGTCTAAACTAGGCCTCCTCCTTTTTCGTTGCTTGTAGTAACCAACCACTAAAATCTAAAGTTTTTTTTTTTTTACCTTCTGCTTTCATAACACATTTAACCTATTTTATTGGTTTTCTCAGGCCAACCAAGATATTAGCCTTAGTTTACAGTGATTCAATTTCAAACACAATTAAGAGTTTCAAAAAGTTGTATGCTTTCTCCGAATAAAACTAAGTAAAATATTCTTCTACTCCCTTCAATAATGTGAATAAAAGCTAGGAGTCTTTATTAATAATATTATTGTCCATGAAAAAAGCAAAGAAAACTGAGAATAGGAGAAAAGAAACCTTTTAGTTATGGGGTCGTCAACTTTCTCTTTGTTGAAGGGTTCAATAATCAACTAAGAAAAAAGGAACTTTTAATGTCAAACGTCTCCACAAAGTCCCAACAAGAATGGTCCCTTTTTTAGGTAAATGAAAGAAAATTGAAGCAATCAAATGGTCCACCATCATCACCATATATGGATATGCATGATCGTATCAACATAGCATGATGATAACACCCTGTTTCAATGATGGTTTATAATTATTTTGGCTAATCAACTGCATAATAGCTTTATGTCTTTCAAACATGAACAGATTAATAGTTTATAATGACTTTGAAGCATATTCATATTATAAAATTAAAGCACGGAAAATAATCTTGCAAGTGGGACCCACTCTTCTCAATAAAAGCAAAGTCTAAAACACTTTTTTAAGTATCACAAAACTTAACATTAATTTCCAATGACTTGCTTTCTCAAGAAGCCATTTCGCAGATTCTGCATGTTCCATCTTTTTTCTATCATGTTTTGTTATATAATGAAATTGCAATTTGAAATTAGACTGAATACACTTTTCATTCAATAATTGAGAAATATATTGATTCAAGTTAATACGATACTAACTCTAAATAACACAAGGAGAAGGGCATGCCACGAATCAATTTTGCCCATTATCAACTCCATATATTTGTTATCTCATCTACGGCTCCTTTTAAGATCTTTTGCTTTTGCTTTTGTTTGCTAATCAAATAAATCATCACCAATTCTATCTAACTATAGCTAAAATGAGTTATCAACGTATCTTGTTCATTCATTCATCGTGGCAGTATCATATCTTTTATACTATATAGTATATACTATGTAAGTATGTATGATCTGAATTTATTTGCATTGCCCAAGAATATCGTTGTCTAAGGTATCACAATGCATCCGAGACATGTGACGTTGTGATGTTGGGGGACCTAGGAGGGGCCCACTGAATTATTAGCACACCATCTTTTTGTGCCACGTGTCTCACTTGTGTGCTTACAGCTGGAAATCACCATCATGGATAAGCACTTCATGCGGCGGATTGGCTTCACTATCATTCAAGTTTCAACCGTTCCTTAGTCTTGTGTACTACAAAACCTTTCAATAATATCTATCTATTTGTTTACATGGAGATCTTGATAGGTGTTCCCTAATAAATTTAAAAAGTTCTCAATTTAGTGCTAATTCAAGTAACAACATCCTAATGGGTATCTCTAAAACGAGCATAACCATTATGTGCTTTTATTGAATGCGTCATATTTATATCGACCATTAAATTTGATTAGTTAAAAATCAAAGGCTAATATAAAAGAAGAGTATTGATGGACTCTAATAAATACAAAATATCTTAATACATAAATAAATACTTTAAATGACAATACTTTAATACATAATACTTTAAATGGTAAGAGAATCTTTTATTCTTAATATATTAGTAAGACCTAAACTAATCAAGCTTACGTAATTAAAAATATAAAATATATAAATATAAAAAAAATAAAAGTATTTTGAAAATATTATGACATTTGTAAGACCTAAAGTAAACATATAGGTCTTACTTATATTAGTAAGACCTAAACTAATCAAGTTTACGTAATTAAAAATATAAAATATATAAATACAAAAAAAAAGTATTTTGGAAATATTATGACATTTGTACACTAATTTTTCATATATATATAGTAAATTTTACTCTATTCTTTATATTTTAACATATAAATTACCCTATATGATATGTCACTTTCTAATTGGTTGTTATGTTAACTATGATTAAGCTATTTTGTAATTAAAAAATTATTTAAAAGAATAAATGTATAATTTGATAAAATACTAAAAACTGAATCTTTGCTCTCTGCAACCTCGTTGTTTCTCTCTCTGATTGCTTTTCTGTGTTGATTTCAATTTGTAGTGGATCTGCGATTAGTTGAAGAGAGTGTATTTGGTCATGCTGCTATTTTGTAGTTGTCTTTTACTCTTTAGTTCACATAATTTCGTGTCACATATAAATTCTTGATTATCAGGATATATTAATCTATGATTTAGGGTCATCATAGATAATTATTACATATATTAAAGTGATGCTTGAATTAGATATGCATTTGATCCATCCTCTATTAGAATTTAAATTGGACTATATCAATTAGATCAAAGCCGTTCTTTGGAATGGTTATGAATCATTGGATCGTACACAAGATCTGTTGCATTAGATATTCAAAGGATACTTATATCTTTACTCTCCGTCCTGCTTCGAGTTACAGTGTATGTTCCTTCAACGTGCTTGAGTTATGAAGGAATAGTGGAAGGGAGAAAATATACTTCAGTCAACAGAAAATGTGTTTTTCAATAGAAGGGTGGAACAAATTTAAGTAATAATGATTTGGTAAAAGAATATAAATTTACTTTTTAATATTTACAAAAATTATATAATTATCCATCTTAAAAAAATATTTAATTATAAAATGGTCCTACTTTAGTTAAGATATTAACTCTCATTGAGTTAAATTAACTCAAATTAAAATTAAATATCTAATTAAAATGTGTCACATCATAGAGGCTAATTTACATGTTGTTTTAGAGAGTGTTGGGTAGAATTTACCTATATATATAAATTTGGTCGAAATAGAGAATAAAAAATTTAACTAAATACTCATATTTTTGTATTTATGTTTTATATTTAATTATTTAAGAATAAAAGATTCTGTTACCATTTAAAGTATTGTGTATTAAAGTATTGTCATTTAAAGTATTTATTTATGTACTAAGATATTCTGTATTTATTAGAGTCCATCAATGCTCTTCTTTCATATTAGCCTTTGATTTTCATCTAATCAAATCTAATGGTCGATATAAATGTGGCGCATTCAATAAGCACATAATGGTTGTGCTCGTTTTAGACATACCCCATCCTAATCATCGATGAGTTATTAAGTTGAATCCAATGTGCACCTTTTTCCCCTTTTAATTTTGTTTTGGTTCCGAATTCAATATATTTTAGCTTAAAGCTCAAACAAAGTTGTTCTATTATCTGCAATAGATTTCTCTTCTTTTATATATAAAAAAAAGTTTCGATTTTCAGTTAAGCTTTTTTGAGTATCGAGTTGCACCAAATAAAGGCATGTTTGGAATGGGGACGGTTACGGCCACAAATTTGGATGCTAGTGTTATATGGCAGTCTCAATCATCTTGAAAGTGACCAAAGCATTTTACGGCCTAAGGGTTATGTTATGTAAATGCAAATACCTATTTCATTAACACAAATAATTTTTTCTTTTTTCTACGGTCCTTGGTGAACTTTTTGTTGTTGTTAGCATTTCAACTACAAACGCATTATTTGCAAATTTGTTTTCTTCAGTGGAAAAGAAAAGTCTAATAAACTTGTCCCACTGAAACTTCGCCCTGTAATTGCTTGCAAAGAAGCATGATCCCAAAATAATTAGACATTTGGTTGAGAAAGTGGTGGAGAACGGTTTATTCTCAACACTCAACAGATTCATATTACTCTTCAACCAAATTACCCATAAAACTGATAAATGTTAAATACATACTATCTCATTATGTTATTAAATAAATAGAATATCTGACAAAATTGTGTGTGCACATCTCTAATAAAATAGTCATGGGCACACATTTTTAAGAAGCAGCTTCGTTTCCTTTGTTTTATGTGGCGAAAAAGGTAGTGAAAAACACATTGCATTTTATTAAACTTTTCTGCTAAGTTTACAGATCAATTCACCTATGCAAATTTAACGCGTGTACGTCTGTAGAGCTTCCTTACAATAATATGAATGAAGAAAATTTCGAAGATATTTTAATAATATTTATTTAATTACATAGCAATCACCACAACATGCACAAGGGTGAAGCTTATAAGTCACAGCCAAATAAAGCATGCTAAATTATTGTTACTTTCTTCTCTCTTTATTTATATATAACCCCACTCCAACCCACTCTTTCTTAACCTTCTAAACTAAAAAATCACTTCCTTCAAACTTTCAATTCACGCTCTCTCTTCTCTTTCTGTTTCTGATCTCTTTTGCAAATGTCTCAAATCACAATAGAATCTCCAAAGCACTGTGCCAACAAACAAGGACTGAAAAGATTTGAGAGGAACTACAAGAAACTCTTCTTTGCATTCTCAGCATTCTTAACTACAATTCTAGCACTGATTCTCCTCATTTATCTCATCCTTCACCCTTCAAAGCCTCAATTCTCACTCAAAGAACTTGACATCTACCAACTCAACCTCTCAGGTCCAAATCTCAACACCACCATCAACCTCACCCTCCTCTCCAAGAATCCAAACCAGAAAGTTTCCATCTACTACGACGAAATCATAGTTTATGGAAGCTACAAGGGACAACAGATAACTGGTGACACTTATGTCCCTCCTTTCTACCAAGGCAATGAAGAGAGTAATCTCTTAACTGCTTCTTTGATTGGAAATGGTTTACCTGTGTCTCCTTCAATTGGTTATGAGTTTGGCCGTGATCAAAGTTCTGGAAGACTTGTTTTGAACCTTAAGGCTAATGGCAAGCTTCGTTGGAAGGTTGGAACATGGGTCTCTGGCCATTACAGGTTCAATGTCAATTGTGTTTCTTTCATGGCTTTTGGACCCTCTCTGCCTTCTCCTTCTCCTCCTCTGGCTTCAAAGCAGGGTTCTCACTGTTCTACCACACTTTAGACTTACCATACCATCCGTTTCAAAATGAAAGAATTATTATAGTGCTGATTAATTACAATACAATCATATATATCATAGCGAGCTCTTCAATCTTCAAAGATTTTCTTGTTTTTTTTTTTTTTCAGATTTTGGTTGGCTTTGTATTAAAAGGTGTTTTGCAGCCACTAAAGTGATTCTTGTAAATAAAGTATATCAATGAATGAATGATAGGGTCAAAAGTTACTACAATTTGTGAGTGACAATGAAAAAAAAAAAGATGCATATTAATCTTATCTCTGCTTCTAGTTTCAATATTGGGTTTTGCTATATGCATGTGGTGGTGGTAAAGATTAAATTTCACTGTCTTTTTATTAGTAGCTTTTGGGAGTGGATGCATGAATAGATATTGGGGTCACTTTTGTTTTCTTTTGGTTATTATTTTGTGGATACAAAGAACAAGTTTTTGAATGAAGAACGTTGTAAAATGAGATTCCAAAGAGAAAGAAATTGGTAGCTTTCTTTGGAGAATCTGCAGATTGTACATGTCAATTCGTTGCCTTTAAGAATCATCTATGATATACTCTTAATCAAACTTTTCGTAACCATGAATCACCTTCCATTTTTTTTTTTGTGTCTTTAATTTGAGATTTGTCACACCTATGCATGTATCAATCGAATATATTTGGGGATTCTAACAGTTGAATGTGGTTAGTTGAACACTTACCGTTTTTGATGCTTCAGTATTTTTGTCTAAAGAAACATAGATACAACATTAAATTACCAATAATACTTCCTCTGTGCCAACAATTTTCTGCATACATAGCCTAAGCTGCAGTACAGTATGGAGAGACTATGCTATTTGAACTATAACTCATTGGCTACAACATACTTTGTACTAAATATAAATAATATATAATTAAATCTTTTTATTTGCGTTGCATGTATATAATTCCTACTTTGGTTAGATCAAAAGGTTTAGGGTGGTTGTATGTATATCGCTGTTTAAAGTTAAGAGAACAACTAGGGAACCAAAAGCATATCAGCCAAAAATCAGCCAAAATGTATTTGGGTTCCATGAAAAATCGAGTTTTGGTTTGTGCTCCGTGATCTCAGGAGCGATTTTCAAACATATTATTCAAAAAATGATTTTAATTAAACAGTTTTATTTACTTTTTGGCTGGTCACATTTTGGTTCCATATACTTTTCCTAAATAAAAAGATTATAATGCAAACAGAAGCAACTCACAACCGTTGCTTTTATGTTAAAAATAAAACAGAAAAAGGACAATTGTTCCAATACTTGGATAATTTACTTTTTATCTTGTATTGTGGCATAATACGATTAATTGTATAGATATTTAATTTAACCGATGAAATAATTTTCCTTGCATATTTTATTTAAACTTAGAGTATTGAATTTAAATTGAACTCTAAATATTAATTTATCACATCATTTCTATTCTTATAAAAGTAGTATAAAATTTGAGGAATACTTATGTAATTTTATAGTATGTTTAACGTGTACTACAAAAGTTTATTTTTGCCAAACTTTAACGATGAGTTAGATTGATTATTTTATGTAAAGAGTATATAAACAAACTTAGTATGTATACTATAATATATTATAGAGATAACTTAACATGTAATTTTTTAAGGATATTGAAAAAAATTTTCACAAAAAAAAAGCACTACAAATTTTATAATAAGAGTAAATCACCAAATTAAAATTGACTTTGAATAAAAATATTTGTAATTATTTTTATTATATTTTAAAAATATTTTTGTCATTAATAAATTTAGAAAATAATTCGATCAGTGATTTATAATTAGCTGGCAAATTTTGTTGGTTTAAGCTTATAATAAAGTGTGCTAACGGTTTGAAGTCAGAACTCTCTGGTTACCTGCTACACTTAAGTTAGTAGAAAAATAATTAGGGTTAATCAAGGAATTATAGAAATACTTGTCCAGCATACATAGGTTTGGTGTTGAACATGAAGGTCATCCAATAAGGAAACCTACCTGAACAGAAATTCTTAATGAAAAGTAACTTTAAACTTTGTCTACCTTAACGAAAAACAGTTTAAAGTTTTTCTAAGTAACATTATTTTCGCCCCGAATCTGAATGTGACACACGCTACCCTATTCTCTATTGCGGGGTTCTGATCTTTTTCTTCACTCCACTTCTTTATTACATGTGGATCCTTCATACGTACAAAACAATTATTGCGAAATCTTATGATGTAAAATCCAAGTGATGCGCAACTAATATTAAATAAAGGAGAATGATAAAGTACAGATGTAAATATATATAGATTTACAGAGATGTTATTTTATTCACAAGTCAAATAACATGTGATATGAGTATTGTAAAGATAACATAAGAAAGCGAAAATAAAATTTACAATTGAGGTGTTACGTATAATTGTTTTTATTAAAAAAATTTATTTTTTTAAATAAATAAAAAAAATTTGATATATTATTTTCTTTATTTTTCTAAATAAATAAAATACATATTTGGGTTAAGAATATGAATTCCGCTAAAAAAAATTCACTAAGAAATAAGTAACTCTTAAATTGAGTTATTTTTTATTCGATCAAATAACAAGTCTTAATTGTGTGGTCTCATGCATATAGATCAGACCGATGTAGATATGGATCACCATAATCTATATGTGATCCGATTTGAAAAGTGTGCAATCCAATTTAAAAAGTACATTAGATGGATTCCCACTATTTCAATTACCATGCACTATTAAGGTGATAACGGCCTTAAACATGGGGATAACTTTTGACTCTATAAAAAAATATCATTCATGATCATCTAAAATTATTTTCACAAAACAAGATTAACTCTAATCTACAACTCTATAAATATCCTAATATTCAAATATTTTTTTCAATCCAAATTCATTTTTGATAGGAGTGTCTTAAGCCTATTGTTGTTATTGCATTATTGCTGAGTTAGCTAAAAGAGATTAGGAAGCTAATTTTTCTGTTTAAGAGAAGTTAGTTAGAAGTTAGCAAGAAGTTAGTTAGAAGTTAGCAATTTAGTTAGTAGCTAGTAATTCAGTTCAGTAGTTAGATACAAGTTAACACTTCCATACCCTTCTAGAAGGACTTCCCTTTGTAAGTATAAAATGACTCACTCACTCACTGTCCATTCACTTTACCAATTACACATTTGAAATGGATTCAGGTAACGTTCTTCTTCCTCTCTCTTTGTTCTTGAAACTCTGCTTCACTACTCACTCTCCCTCTCAGATCTGATTCTTTCTATCACACACCACAAGTTCCTGATACCTTTCATGGTATCAGAGTTTTTGGTACCACAGCTTCCGTAAAATTCAAGAAAATCAAGCCTGTTCAGCAGCAAGATTCAATCACCATGGCGCAAGGGTTCACAGCAACTCCGATCTCGATGAAATTGGATGAGGACAACTTCCTACAGTGAAAAGATCAGGCAGAGTCAACGACTGAAGGTAATGACATGCTGAATCACATCACAGGAAAAGGAATACCTCAGCAGTTTCTGGTGTCTGAGAATGGTAGAACTGGCACAGCAAATCCTAAGTTTCAGAAGTAGAAAAGGCAAGATGCACTCCTCAAGTCATGGCTATTAGCTTCAATGAGCAAACCGTTTACAACAAGGATGGTTGGATGTATGTACACATGGAAGGTTTGGAAGAGGCTCGAAGATCACTTCTCTTCTCAAATCAAAGCCAAGGTAATGCAGTTAACGAATAAGCTGAATACTATTCAAATTGGTGCCTCTGTCACTGAATATGTCTTGGCAATAAAAGGAACAATAGATGCACTAGCTTCTGTAGGTGAATCTGTGAAGGAGAGTGACCATGTAATTGCAATACTAAATGGACTGACTGAAGAATACTCATCACTGATAACCTCAGTGTTAACAACATCAAGATCTCAAAGTATAACTGTAGGTGAATTAGAAGCATTACTTCTTTCATATGAAAGCATGTTAGCAAGGTTTAAAAGGTCAGAAATGCTTGTGCAAGCTAATTTAGCTCAGCACTATCAATATGGACAAAGTCAGCAAATGAGAAGAGGCTTCAGGGGTGGCTTCCGAGGCAGAGGCAGTAGGTTCAGAGGAGGCAAAAATTCATACACTGGTGGAAGAATGATGCAAGAATCATACAGTGGTGGAAGAGGTATGCAAGAACAGTACAATGAAGGAAATGAATATGGAAGAGGACAGCACGGAAGAGGTAGAGCGAATGGTGGAGGTGCAAGGAATTTCGTCAATACAAGACCACAGTATGAAAAGCCACAATGTCAAGTGTGTGATAAAATAGGACACACAGCAAAGACATGTTGGTACAGGTATAGTGAGGATCAATATGAAGAGGATTACAGCAACCAGATCAGCCAGCCTGCAACTAATTTCAGCAAAGTACTAGCTGCACCTGCCACCATCCAGGATCCAAATTGGTATCCGGACTCAGGCACCATGCATCACATGACACATGATGAACAAAATTTGGTTGAGAAAGAAGAATATGTGGGGGATGAACAAGTTGTCATTGGAGATGGATTAGGTTTGCAAATCAATTCAGTTGGTAATTCATGTTTTAAATCTGATTTGATCTCTAGCTATTTAAGTTGAGGAAAATTCTGTTTGTGCTTGAAATTACGAAAAATTTAATGAGTATCCACCAATTCTGATGTGATAACAGAGTCTTCTTTGAATTTTATGCTGATAAATGTTGTGTTAAATAACAGGAAACCAAAGAAACTGTGCTTCAAGGGAAGGTCGATAAAGGCCTCTACAAATTTGTCAATTTTGCTGTACACACACCACTAGAAGCTCATGTGACCATTCTAAATAATAAGAACAGTCTCCTAATATGGCATGCCAGATTAGGACACCCCAGCCGAATTGTTTTGTCAAAAGCTTTGAGCAATTGTTGTAATTTTTCTTTTCCAACCAGTAATAAAATAGATTGTCCAGCTTGTTGCATTGGAAAGTCCCATCAGTTGCCCTTTCCAACCACACAAACAGTGTATACACAACCCTTACAACTTGTATATACAGATATCTGGGGTCCAGCCCTATGTCTGACAGTAATGGAAATTGGTACTTCGTGAATTTCATTGATGCATTCTCAAAGTTCACTTGGCTTTATCTCATTAAGTCTAGAGCTCAACTAAAATAAGTTTTTAATCACTTCCAATGAATGGTTGAATTGCAATTAAACACAAAACTGATGTGTGAGCATTTTTCCTATCTTTTCCTAGTGAATTTACATTTAAATTGTTGAGTTTAATCAAGAATTAATTATCTTTTAGCCACTATGGATGCTACTTTGAGTTATGTGCAATTTTGGTTATTTTAGGTAGCATTTGGTTGGATTTGATGGAGCTTCCTCAGAAAAAAGAGAAGAAGGCTATAAGGAATGACTTAGAGGATGGAGAGGAAGCTTGCACAAATGGAATCAGCACTAGAATTAAAGGAGATGACAGCAAAGAGCGATGCGTGCGCGTACCTGACGCGTGCGCGTGATTTGGAGCTTTCCATGGCGATGCGTGTGCGTACCTGACGCGTACACGTGACACACAAAGAAGACAATCGATGCGTACGCGTGACATGCGCCACATGCAGAAAATGCAGAAAACGCTGATTTGGATTCTGATTTAAACTTTCATTTTAAAATAGGAAAAGATATTATTTTTAGTTTTAGAAAATAGATTTTAAATTTATTAGGATTAGATATAAGAGGGATTGGAATTAGTTAACTTTTCATTCTATCTTAGTCCAATTTACAATCCTAGTTTTCCACTCTGAATCATGAGTAACTAAACCTCCACTGTTAAGGTTAGGAGCTCTGTCTATTGTATGGATTGATTTTATTGTTTTTCTATTTTAATTCATGTACTGATTTATATTTCAAGAATTATTTTCATTCTTTATCTTATGAATTTGGGTGGAACGGAAGTATGACCCTCTTTCTAATTGAGTTCTTGTATAACTTGGAAAAGCTCTTTACTTGAACAACAGCTTGAAAACATATTCTCCTAAATTTCTAATTATCTGGACTTAACGGGATACGTAACATATAATCCTCTTATATTTGGGTAATTAGGATTTCCGTAGCATATAAACTAGAATTGAACTTCACCCTCTAATTGGAATTAAGTGACCAAGGAATTGGCAATTGATGAATTTTAGAGGAGACTAGAAAGGTCTAAGGAATTAGGATCTAGTCACATATAGTTTGCCATGAATTAAATCTTGCATGATTAAAATAGTTAATAAGAAAAGTCAATCCAGGAAATAGATAACTCTGAAGTCTTAACTATTTCTCCATACTTTATTCCCAACTTATTTATTCGCCTGTCTTTAATTTAATGCTTTTTGAACTCTCAAACACTATTTTCTGTTTGTCTAACTAAGTAAATTAATCAACTATTGTTGCTTAGTCCCTCAATCCTCGTGGGATCGACCCTCACTCACCTGAGGTATTACTTGGTACGACTCGGTGCACTTGCCGGTTAGTTTGTGGACTATAAATTCCGCACCAAGTTTTTGGCGCCGTTGCCGGAGATTGATAGTAATTAACAACTGTTAGTTATTTGATTGCTTAGATTAGGCATTTTAGTTTTAATTTTATTTAAATTTTGCTTAGTATTTTCGAAAAAAAATTTAAATAAATAGCACTAATATTTTTCCTTAATTTCTGAAATTAAGTTTGGTGTCACCTAGTTAATTTCATTTTAATTTCCTTGTTTATTTTCCCTTTTAATTTTCGAATTTTTTTGTTTTATTTCAGTTATCATTTTCGAAATTTTTCTGTTTTATTTATTTATTATTTCTATTTTATTATTTTACACAGGTTACCTCACTGGGAGTTCTCTGCACTTTGACGTAGAGAATCCCATCTTTTCTTGTTTTCTGTCTGTGTATGCGTAGGAACAGAGACAAGGAACCTCTCTTAGATGTTGATCCTGAACCTGAAAGGACTTTTAGGCGGTGTTTGCAACAAGCAAGACTTTGCAAGGATGCAGAATCCACTATGGATCCTAATAATGCTGTTAATGCCAATGTGGCAAATCCGAATGGGGATGAGCAACAAAGGAGAGTGTTTGGCTCTTACTCTGCTCATACTACAAATCTTTATGGAAAAAGCATTGTGGTGCCTCTTATAGATGCGAACAACTTTGAGTTGAAGCCACAATCGGTCACTCTGGTGCAACAAAACTGCCAGTATCATGATCTTCCCCACGAAGACCCAAATCAATTTATTTCTAACTTTCTGTAGATTTGTGATACTCTGAAGACAAATGGAGTGAACCCAGAGGTGTACAAACTCATGCTCTTCCCGTTTTCTCTGAGGGATGGAGCAAAAATATGGCTAGATTCCCGACCCAAGGAGAGTTTGGATACTTGGGATAAGGTTGTTACTGAGTTTCTTACTAAATTTTTTCCACCAAAGAAGTTGACTAAGCTTAGGGTGGAGGTTCAGACCTTCAGGCAGAAGGATGGTAAAACTCTTTATGAAGCTTGGGAGAGGTACAAGCTACTGGCTAGGCAATGCCCTCCAGACATGTTCTCCAAATGGACCCAACTAGATATCTTTTATGAAGGCTTGGGTGAAATGTCTAAGGTGTGCTTAGATAATTCTGCAGGTGGTTCATTGCACAAGAAGAAGACACCGGAGGAGACTATTGAGCTGATTGAATTGGTTGCTAGTAACCAATATTTATACTCATCTAACAGGAATCCTGTGAACTCAGAGACTTCTCAGAAGAGAGGTGTGTTGGAAATAGAAGCTGTTAATGCTATTCTTGCTCAGAACAAGCTTATGTCTCAACAAATAAATTTACTTACTCAGCAGATGGGTGGCATGCAACTCTTAACTATCAACACCCAAAATCCATCTCAAGATGTCTCTTATGACATAACAGGTAATTTTTTGCAAAATGATAATTATGGTTATGCTCAATCCTCTTCTGAACATTCAATTACATGGGACGTGCTCCTAGAAACCCCAATAATGATCCCTGTTCTCAGACCTACAATCAAGGGTGGAGAAATCACCCAAATTTTGGGTGGAGAGAGCAACCTCAGAGGCCACAAAATTTTAATAATAATTCTCAGGATGGTTTTCAACAGAAAAATTTTAATAACCACCAGTTTCAGTCATCTCAGCAAGCAACTTCTCAGCCCCATCAGAACAATGACTTGGAAGCAATATTGGCAAGTTTCAGACAGGAAACCAGAGCATCCATCAAGAACTTCGAGATTCAGATGGGTCAACTAGCCACAAAAGTTAATGAAATTGATCAGAGGACCACTAATAGCCTTCCTGGTAACACAATTCCAAATTCAAGAGAGGAATGCAAGGCTATCACCTTGATAAGTGGACAAGTGGCAAGTACAGAAGCACAAGTTAATGAGGAGCTAGTTGAAAAAGAAGATTGCAAGGTTATTCAATTGAGAAGTGGTAAAGTAGCTGGCTCTGAGACCAAGGTCAATGAAGAGTTAGTTAAAAAAGAAGCTTCAGATGAGAAGAAGGAAGAAGTAGAGCACATCTCTCCAAAGCGTGCGGACAACCCATTTCCAGACTCTCTTGACACTTATCCTACACTGCCAAAGGCTCCTGAGTACAAGCCTAAAATGCCATATCCTCAGAGATTTCAAAAGGAGACCAAGGACAAGCAGTTTTCAAAGTTCTTGGAAATCTTCAGAAAGTTGCAAATCAATATTCCTTTTGCTGAGGTTTTGGAACAAATGCCTCTCTATGTCAAGTTTATGAAGGAGTTGTTGTCAAAGAAGAAGCCTTTAAAGGGAGATGAGACAATGGTCCTGACTAAGGAATGTAGTTCCATAATTCAGAATAACTTGCCAAGGAAGATGTCAGATGGTGCACGAAATTGTGATCTCAAGCAACGGCGCCAGAAACTCTGTACGCACGTCTTAATAAATCATTTTTCATTCACAACTTCGATACAACTAACCAGCAAGTGCACTGGGTCGTCCAAGTAATAAACCTTACGTGAGTAAGGGTCGATCCCACGGAGATTGTTGGTATGAAGCAAGCTATGGTCACCTTGTAAATCTTAGTCAGGTGGATATCAAAAGGTTATAGAGTTTTCGAAATTAAATAATAAGTAAACATAAAATAAAGATAGAAACACTTATGTATATCATTGGTGAGAATTTCAGATAAGTGTATAGAGATGCTTTCGTCCCTCTGAACCTCACTTTGCATTAATCTTTGAGGAACAGCAGAGCTCCACACCTTAATCTATGGAGTGTAGAAACTCTACCGTTGAAAATACATAAGTGAAAGGTTCAGGCATGGCCGAGTGGCCAGCCTCCCATGGAGGTCTAGAGATCTAAAAATGATCAAAAGATGTCTAATACAATAGTAAAAAGTCCTATTTATAATAAACTAGCTACTAGGGTTTACAAAAGTAAGTAATTGATGCATAAATCCACTTCCGGGGCCTACTTGGTGTGTGCTTGGGCTGAGCTTGAATGTTACACGTGCAGGGGCTCTTTCTGGAGTTGAACGCCAGGTTGTAACGTATTTCTGGCGTTCAACTCTGGTTTGTGACTTGTTTTTGGCGTTTAACTCCAGACAGCAGCATAGAACTGTCGTTCAATGCCCTTTTACGTCATCTAAACTCGTTCAAAGTATGGACTATTATATATTTCTGGAAATCCCTGGATGTCTACTTGGCGTTTCCTTCTTGAGGAACCAATGATGTCCTTGAGCTCTTCTATGTCTCTTCCTTGTCTTTGTTGCTCCTCCCTCATTGCTTTTTGATCTTCTCTTATTTCATGGAGTATGATGGAGTGCCCTTGATGTTCCACCCTTAGTTGTTCCCAATAATTATGTGGAGGAAAATGTATCCTCTGAGGTATCTCAGGGATTTCTTGATGATGAGCTTCTTCATGTGCCTGTTGAGATCCATGAATGTGCTCTCTTGTTTTCTCCATCCTTTTCTTAGTGATGGGCTTGTGAGATGAATCTTTCCATCTCCCATGGCTCGGAGGTGGAAGCAATTGTCTTTCCTTTCCTCTTTCTTGAGGTTTCTCTGTCCTTAGGTGCCATTAATGGTTATGAAAAAACAAAAAAGCTATGCTTTTACCACACCAAACTTAGAATGTTGCTCACCCTTGAGCAAAATAAGAAAGAATAGAAGAAGAAGAAGAAGATATGGAGGAGATGGAGGGATGTGTGTATTCGGCCATATGGGTGGGATTGGGTGGGAAAGAGATGTTTGAATTTTGAAGGTAGGTGGGTGTATGGATGTGAGTGGTGAAGTGGTGATAGGGAAGAGAGATTGAGGTGATTGGTGAAGAGTTTTGGGGAAGAGTGTTTATGGGATTGTGTGAAAGAGGGGTGAGAAGAAGTGAGTGGAGGTAGGTGGGGATCCTGTGGGGTCCACAAATCCTGAGGTGATCCTGTGGGGTCCACAGATCCTGAGGTGTTCAAGGATTTACAACCTTGCACCAAATTAGGCATGCAAAATGCCCTTGCACACAACTCTGGGCGTTCAACGCCAGATTGGTGCTTGTTCTGGGCGTTGAACGCCCATTTGTTTCCCATTTCTGGCGTTGAACGCCAGAACCATGCTTGTTCTGGGCGTTCAGCGCTAGCTCTTCTCCAGGGTGCAATTCTGGCGTTCAAACGCCCAGATGCTGCCCATTTTGGGCGTTCAGCGCCAGAACCATGCTCTGTTCTGGTGTTGAACGCCAGTAAGGTCTTCCTCCAGGGTGTGATTTTTCCTCTGCTGTTTTTGATTCCGTTTTCAATTTTTATATTTATTTTGTGACTCCACATGATCATGAACCTAATAAAACATGAAAAACAATAAAAATAGAAATTAGATAAAAAATTGGGTTGCCTCCCAACAAGCGCTTCTTTAATGTCAATAGATTGACAGTGGGCTCTCATGGAGCCTCACAGATGTTTAGAGCATTGTTGAGACTCTCCAACACCAAACTTAGAGTTTGACTTTACATGATAAAGAAATAGATCAGGATGTCTACAGACTATTACTGTTTCCATTTGCTATAAAAGATCAAGCCAAGAGGTGGTTAAATAACCAACCAAAGGCCAGCATAAGAACATGGAAACAACTGACAGAAAAATTCCTGAATCAATATTTCCCTCCAAAAAGGATGACACAGCTAAGGCTGGACATCCAAGGCTTTAAACAAGGAGATAATGAATCTCTTTATGATGCCTGGGAGAGATACAGAGAAATGCTACGAAAATGCCCCTCTGAAATGTTTTCAAAGTGGGTTCAGTTAGACATTGCATCTATTTGCCATTCAGGAAGCACCATGGTTTGCCGATATTGCAAACTATAAAGCTGCAAGGTTCATACCCAAGGAGTACAATTGAATACAAAAGAAAAAATTAGTTACTGATGCAAAGTACTACTTGTGGGATGAACCCTATCTCTTTAAGAGATGTGCAGACGGAATCATCCGTAGGTGTGTCCCCAGAGAGGAAGCACAGAAAATCCTATGGCATTGCCATGGATCTCAATATGGAGGACATTTCGGAGGTGAGCGAACAGCCACCAAGGTCCTCCAATGTGGCTTCTATTGGCCCACACTCTATAAAGATTCCCGAGAGTTTGTACGTAATTGTGACAGTTGCCAAAGAGCTGGTAACGCCATGCCTCAACAAGGAATCTTGGAAAGGTCCTCCAATGTGGCTTCTAGATAAGAAGTTCATTGTCAATGGACAGAGAATCAAACATTATCTTGAAGGCAACACTGAGCAAGAATGCTCAAGGCTGAAGCTAGATTAAAAGCTTAGCAAAGTCCAGCTAAGGACAGTAAAGAAGCGCTTGTTGGGAGGCAACCCAATTTTTATTTATTCTCATGATTTTTCATGTTTTATTAGGTTCACGATCATGTGGAGTCACAAAATAAATATTAAAAATTGAAAACGGAATCAAAAACAGCAGGAGAAAAATCACACCCTGGAGGAAGCACCTGTCTGGCGTTCAACGCCAGAACAGAGCATGGTTCTGGCGTTCAACGCCAGAAATGGCTAGTAAATGGGCGTTGAACGCCCAAAATGGGCACCAACCTGGCACTGAACACCCAGAGTTGTGTGCAATTCCCTCTTCTTTTGCTTGAGGGTGAGCAACATTCTAAGTTTGGTGTGGTAAAACAATTATGTAAAGGATCTATAGCTCAGTGGTAGAACATGTGGCTGCAAATCAAGAGATACCTCAGGGGATGCACTTCCTTCCACATAATTATTGGAAGCAACTGAGGATAGAAATACCAAAAATCACTAGGAATCAAGCCATAAAGGCAAGGAAGAGACATAAAAGAGCTCAAGAACATCATTGGTGCCTCAAGAAGGAAATGCCATCATCACTAAGGTGGACTCATTCCTTGTTCTTACTTTCTCTGTTTTTCATTTACTCTATGATAAGTGCTTATCTATGTCTGTGTCTTCATTACATGACCATTAGTAGTAATTAGTGTCTAGTTTGATTTTATCCCCAATTAAGTTATAGTCTATTTTTCTCATCATCAGCAAACACGAATAAAATAGTAGATCTTTTGAATAAGAGGCAATAAAATTTCGAGTTTAATAAGAGAAATTCTAATTAGTTAAATGTGGTGGCAATGCTTTCTGTCTTCTGAATGAATGCTTGAACAGTGCATATGTCTTTTGAATTTGTTGTTTAAGACTGTTAAATATGTTGGCTCTTGAAAGAATAATGAACATGAGACATGTTATTGATAATCTGAAAAATCATAAAAATGATTCTTGAAGCAAGAAAAAGCAGCAAAGAACAAAGCTTGCAAAAAAAAAAAAAAAGAAGAAGCAAGCAGAAAAAGCCAATAACCCTTAAAACCAAAAGGCAAGGGCAATTAAAAAGGATCCCAAGGCTTTGAGCATCAGTGGATAGGAGGGCCTAAAGGACTGAAATCTCATGAGTCTCTAAACCCCATTGTTGGGGGTGAGGAGCTCTGCTGTGTCTCAATGAATTAATGCAAGTATTTCTGTTTTCCATTCAAACACGCTTGTTCCTATCTAAGATGTTCATTCGCGCTTAACTGTGATGAAGGTGATGACCCGTGAATCTGAATCCAACAACATCAGCAGTCCTTCTTCAACCTCTGAATCTGATTTTTGCTCAAGTCCCTCAATTTCAGCCAGAAAATACCTGAAATCACAAAAAAATACAAAAACTCATAGTAAAGTCCAGAAATGTAAATTTAACATAAAACTAATGAAAATATCCCTAAAAGTAACTAGATTCTACTAAAAACAATGCCAAAAAGCGTATAAATTATCTGCTCATCACCAAATCTAGGGAGCTTTCAAATTCCATGCACCATTGGGAGCACAACCTTTGAGAAATCCCTATGTGATCTGGGGGCAAGCATAAATCTAATGCCCCTATCTGTGATGAAGAAGTTGCAAATCCAAGAGGCACAACCCACACAGATAGCATTATAGATGACAGACAAATCTATGAAGCCTGCATACGGATTAGTGGAGAATATCTTGGTCAAAGTAGGTAAGTTCTTTCTCCTAGCAGATTTTGTGATTCTTGACACGGGGGAGGATAAGAATGCCTCTATAATTCTAGAAAGACCATTCCTAGCCACTGGGAGAGCTCTAATTGATATAGAAGTGGGTGAATTAGTGCTCAGAGTGCATAACGAGCAACTGGTTTTTCATGTCTTCAAAGATATACATTCAGCAGGTAAAGAAGAGAGGTGCATGCAGACTGAGCTTATTGATCCAAACCTTCAAGAACCCCCTAATGATGCACAGCAGAAATTGCAGCTCAAACCTCCTTTAGTGACAACCAATAAAATTCCTCCTGACATCAAACCTAAGTTTGGTGTCGGGAATGCATCATCAACCAAGGAGGAGGTCCCCAAAATGAAGAAAGTACCCAGAGGATGGAGAAACAAAAAGATCCCCACTGAAGATTTCTCCCCAGGAATGAAGGTGGTGTTGACTAGGGATCCAGTATGAATTTATACAGTAAACAGAATCCTCTTTCTGGAGCATATTGAGCTGATTTATGGAGACATAGAAAAGAAGTTCAAAGTAAGGGGTGAAGAGCTGAGCCCCTATGATTCTCCTCCTTAGAGGAGCTGACCGTCAAGCTTGTGACGGTAAAGAAGCGCTTGTCGGGAGGTAACCCGATAATTTCGTATCCTTAGCTATTTTTCGTAGTAGTGATTTTCTTATTTATTTGATTTTTATTGAGTTTTTACTATTTTTCTGATCATGCAGCTATTTTATAACAGGAACCGAACACTTCAGGTGACACAAAAAAAAAAGAGCACACGACGCGCAAGCGTCACTGACGCGTACGCGTCATATGTGTGTGCGTGAAAAATAAAATTGGACAGAGAGTTGAGCAGGAGTGGGGCTGGAACTGTGCTGGGCGCACAAGCTGTCTCATGCGTACGCGTCCCTCATGCGTATGTGTCGCTTGCGTTTCCACCAGTCCACGCGTGCGCGTCCCCCACACGTACGCGTGACCTTGAAAAACGGCATAAATGGGTGCATGGCCAGAGAGTTATGATGGTGTGGGGCTGGAATGGTGCTGGGAGCACAAGTCCCATCACGTGTACACATCCCTGACACGTGCGCATCATTTTCCAATCCTGGCCATCCACGCGTACGCGTGCGCGTCGCATGCGACGCCCAAATTAAACCCCTCAGCGCTTGATTTCAAATCATCCACCCCCCAATCCTAATTCTCTCTTGTTCTTTTATCCTTTTACTCTTCTTTCATCATACTATTTTTTTCTGTCTTTTTTTTATGTCCCTCTCTATTTTCAGCTCTTCTTTGCTTGAGGACAAGAAAACCTTTAAGTTTGGTGTTGTCGCTTCGCTTATGGCTTTTCTATGGGACCAAAGGGAGGCAAATCATCTTCACTTAGGAGCATAGCCAGAGGAATGAGATGGCCACCAACATAACTAAGGTGGTTGAGTTCTTTTCATTCTATATTCCTTCCCACTCTTACCATGTTATGTTCCGGTTTTCTGCTATTTTACTTTGTTTATTGCATGATCCTTTATTAGTTAGATTCCTAGGTTCGAGTTTAGTTCTGTTATTTTGAAATTTTCTGTTAATTGCTTTAATGTTGAAAGGTGCCTCATATATTGCCCACTGAGCTTGAAATAAAAAAGAACGAAGAAAAGATGTAGTGCATGAGAAATTGAGTTTAATTTTTAGAGTACTCTCATTTATTCAAATGTGGTGGTAATTTTTGTGACTCTGAATGCATGACATGAACATTGCATATTTAAATTTGAATCAAAGAATGTTGATGTACAAGGAACAAGAATTTAGAGAACTATTATGAAGTCTCTGCAATAAGTAAAAGTTTAATCCTTGAAGCAAAAGAAACAACATTGAAAAAAAAAGGGGATATAAAAGCAAGGTCCAAGGCTCTGAGCATCAATGACTAGGGAGGTCAGACATGATTAAAAGCTCAAAGAGTTGTTTCCCTAGTCATATGCTTGTGGTGTTCTTGTGTCAAGTAATCCTTGAGACAAAACATTTAGAGTCGAGATCAATTGCAATTAGCAGAGTATGCCAAAGGCTTTGAGCACCACTGTCTGGGAGTAGCTGAAAGGAAAATCATAACTTAAAGAGAGTTCCCCAGTTAAGTGATTGTGGTATTTTTGTGTCAAGTAATCCTTGAGACAAAACATTTAAAGTCACATCTAGGCTCAAGGTGCAAAGCACCAAAGAAAAGAGAATCAAAGAAAAGATGCTGTGTTCAAGGGTTAAATTGAGTTACAAAAGATCAGAGAATTCATAATATTATCCAGATTCTAATTCTGAATGACAGTGACTTCCTTCTGATTCAAAGGAGAGTGAGATGCCAAAACTGTTCATAATTGCAATTGATAAACCCCACTTTGAGAAGAGACAGGAGCTTAATCCAATTCTCATTCTCATGCAAATTCACACTCTAAGCCTACATTAGTTTGGTTGCTTGAGGACAAGCAACAATTCAAGTTTGGTGTTGTGAAGCGTGAGCATCTTCCCTATCTTTTCCTAGTAAATTTGCATTTAAATTGTTGAGTTTAATCAAGAATTAATTATCTTTTAGCCACTATGGATGCTACTTTGAGTTGTGTGCAATTCTGTTTATTTTAGGTAGCATTTGGTTGGATTTGATGGAGCTTCCACAGAAAAAGAGAAGAAGGTCATATAGGGCAGGAATGGCTTAGAGGATGGAGAGGAAGCTTGCACAAATGGAATCAGCACAAGAATTAAAGGAGATGACAGCAAAGAGCGACGCGTGCGCGTACCTGACGCTTGCGTGTGATTTGGAGCTTTTAATGGCGACGCGTGCGCGTACCTGACGCGTACGCATGAAAAGTGAAGTTTCTCAGCAACGCATGCGCGTACCTAACGCGTACGCGTGACATGCAAAGAAGACCAGTGACGCGTACGCGTGACATGTGCCACATGCAGAAAACGCAAAAAATGCTGATTTGGATTCGGATTTAAACTTTTATTTTAAAATAGGAAAATATATTACTTTTAGTTTTAGAAAATAGATTTTAAATTTATTAGGATTAGATATAAGAGGGATTGGAATTAGTTAACTTTTCATTCCATCTCAGTCCAATTTACAATCCTAGTTTTTCACTCTGAATTATGAGCAACTAAACCTCCACTGTTAAGGTTAGGAGCTCTGTCTATTGTATGGATTGATTTTATTATTTTTCTATTTTAATTCATGTACTGATTTATATTTCAAGAATTGTTTTCGTTCTTTATCTTATGAATTTGGGTGGAACGGAAGTATGACCCTCTTTCTAATTGAGTTCTTGTATAACTTGGAAAAGCTCTTTACTTGAACAACAGCTTGAAAACATATTCTCCTAAATTTCTAATTATCTGGACTTAACAGGATACATGACATATAATCCTCTTATATTTGGGTAATTAGGATTTCTGTGGCATATAAACTAGAATTGAACTTCACCCTCTAATTGAAATTAAGTGGCCAAGGAATTGGCAATTGATGAATTTTAGAGGAGACTAGAAAGGTCTAAGGAATTAGGGTCTAGTCACATACAGTTTGCCATGAATTAAATCTTACATGATTAAAATAGTTAATAAGAAAAGTCAATCTAGGAAATAGATAACTATGAAGCCTTAACTGTTTCTCCATACTTTATTCCTAACTTATTTATTCGCCCTATCTTTAATTTAATGCTTTTTGAACTCTCAAACACTATTTTCTGTTTGTCTAACTAAGTAAATTAATCAACCATTGTTGCTTAGTCCCTCAATCCTCGTGGGATCGACCCTCACTCACCTGAGGTATTACTTGGTACGACCCGGTGCACTTGCCGGTTAGTTTGTGGACTATAAATTCCGCACCAAAAACTAAAGATGATACAAAATGATAATGTTGCTGAGTATATGAGTTTGTCTAAGATCTTGCAGGAAAGGAGAATCATACACAGGTTCTCATGTCCTCATGTGCACCAACAAAATGGCTCAGCTGAAATGAAACACAGACATGTAGTTGAAATGGGACTGACCTTACTAGCAGCAACCTCAATGCCTACAAAATTCTGGGGTGATGCCTTTGCTACAGCAGTAAAACTAATCAACTTACTACCTATACCAGTGTTGGAAGGGCAGTCACCAACAGAAAAGTTGCTTGGAAAGAAACCAACCTTTGAGAATCTCAGGGTATTTGGGTGCCTATTTTTTCCCCATCAAAGGCCTTACAACAAGCATAAGCTCGATTTTAGATCCTCTCCGTGCACCTTCATTGGATATGATTCAGTCCGAAAAGGCTACAAATGCCTCACTCAACAAGGGAAAATCATCACAACTCCAAATGTTGTATTTTTTGAAGAAAGATTCCCTTTTCAAAAAACAAAAGAAGCAGCCAGCAACATACAAAACTTAGAGACCTCAACTCTAACTCCAAGTTTTCCAACAATTCCAAGGCTCAGTAAAGTCACTAGGACAGCTTCAACTCAAGACAGTTTAGATTCAGCTCAACAGATTTCAGAAGCAGCAGCAGCAAACTCTCCTAGAAATGCAATCCAACAAAATTCTGTAACTGAAAGCTCAGTCCAAATAGCACAACAACAACCTAAACCATAGATCAACTACATCTCAATAGAGGCCAACAGCAGCATCAGCAACTCCCATCCCAATTCCAATAAATGACATAGAAATTGTGTTGCCAATTTCAAACCTGAAAGCTAATCAAACAGTGTCAAGGAACTCACATCCATGGTCACCAGAAGCAAAGCAGGAGTGTTCAAACCAAAGGCCTTTCAAGCAAGTGTAGAACCAAAGAGTGTACAACAAGCTCTCAGCATACCCAAATGGAAAGCAGCAATGGACACAGAATATGAAGCACTAATGAAGAACAAAATATGTCCCCCTAATAAAGAAGCAATTGGAAGTAGGTGGGTGTTTAGGATCAAGTACAATGCAGATGGGTCCCTACAAAAACACAAAGCCAGGCTAATGGCACGAGGGTTTGCACAAAAGCCTGGTTTTGACTTCACTGAGACATACAGTCCAGTGGTAAAACCAACCTCCATCAGGCTACTTCTGTCAATGGCCTTGGCAAAGTCTTGGGTGATAAGGCAGCTAGATGTGAACAACACATTCCTGCATGGAGAATTGGTAGAAGAAGTGTATATGAAACAGCCTAAAGGGTATGAAACCAGTGATTCATCCCTAGTATGCAAACTGGACAAGGCTCTCTATGGGTTAAAACAAGCCCCAAGAGAGTGGTATCACAAGCTGATAATGGGACTTGGTGAAATTGGCTTTCAAGCAACAAAGTCTGATATCTCAGTTTTCTTGAAAAATGTTGATGGCATAAAGACCTATATACTAGTGTACGTGGATGATATAATCATCACAGGTGAATCAGAGAAGCTGGTAAAAAAAGCAATTGAGCAACTGAATGCAAAATTTTCTCTCAAAGACATGGGGAGTCTTCATTACTTCCTTGGCATTCAGGTGGAAAGATCTAAAGTTGGTGGTTTGCTCTTATCACAGCAGAAGTACATTGGTGAAATTCTAAAGAAAGCTGGCATGACTGGTTACACAAGTTGCCACACCCCATTGCCTTCAACTGTAAAATTCTTAGCTTTTGGTGGGCCACAATTTGCAAATCCTTAGCTATATAGGTCAGTAATTAGAAGCCTTCAGTACCTGGTAGTAACTACGCCAGAAATCTCTTACAGTGTCAACAAAATAGCACAATTTGTTCAAGCTCCTTTGGATGTTCACTAGCGAATGGTAAAGAGGATCCTGAGATATCTCAGTGGCACAAGACACTATGGACTGCACCTGAAGCGAGAAAACTCGATGCAAATCACTACATATAGTGATTCAGATTGGGCTGGAGATCCAGATGATAGGAAGTCTACAAGCGGGTACTGCGTGTTCCTAGGTGGGAATTTGATTTCGTGGGCATCAAAGAAACAAACTGCAGTTGTGAGGTCCAGTACAGAAGCAGAATATAGAAGCTTGGCTGACCTGGTGGCATAGTTACTGTGGATAAAGAATTTCATGGTTGAATTACAGTGTCCCTTAAGAGAAACACCACTAATGTACTGTGACAATCTGAGTGCAGTACTGTTGGCAGCCAATCCAATCCTTCACTCAAAGTCCAAACACTTTGAAATAGACATGCACTTTGTAAGAGGTCATGTAAACAACAAAAATATCAGAATCGGCGATATTCCAGGAATCGTTCAGGTAGCTGATGTTCTGACAAAAATAGTACCCTCAGAGAAGTTTTTGCAGTTCAGGTCCAGGCTGAATATTGTTGAAATGGAGAGTGGTGATCAACAAGCTAGTCAAGAAACCAGAATTAGCAGCAACACCTAAAGGGAGTGCAGAGGTTTACTCTCATGTGTACTGTTCTTGCAGAAGAATTTTGAAGGAAAAGAAAGTGGAGATAATGATAGGAGTGTCTTAAGCCTATTGCTATTATTGCATTACTGCTGAGTCAGCTAAAAGAGATTAGAAAACTAATTTTTCTGTTTAAGAGAAGTTAGTTAGAAGTTAGCAAGAAGTTAGTTAGAAGTTAGCAATTCAGTTAGTAGCTAGTAATTCAGTTCAGTAGTTAGTTACAAGTTAACACTTCCATACCCTTCTAGAAGGACTTTCCTTTGTAAGTATAAAATGACTCACTCACTCATTGTACATTCACTTTACCAATTACACATTTGAAATGGATTCAGGTCACGTTCTTCTTTTCTTCTTTCTCTCTCTCTGTTCTTGAAACTCTGCTCCACTACTCACTCTTCTTCTCAGATCTGATTCTTTCTATCACACACCACAAGTTTCTGATACCTTTCAATTTCGATATGTTAAAATTCTTACTTACTTAAGTCTCACTTTTTATTTTACTTTCATTTTCTTCTTCTTTATCACTTTGGTTGTATTCTTTAATTTCAAAATTTTAAAAAGTTAATTTTTTTTTATTTTTATTTCAATTATTACAACTTTTATTATCAATTCTTTTTCTATTTTACTTTTTTTTTTCTTTTATTTGTGAATCCAAATGTTTGATAATTGATCACCTTAATAAAAAAATTAAAAACTCAATCAAACAATTAGATAGTTGAGTAATATTGACAATGCACTCTCTTATATTAGTTGTGTTATTTTTTAATATCAAAGGTCTACTGTATACAATTTAATAATTAGAAATAGAAATAAATAAAAATAGAGCAACGATCAAATTACATTTTTTGGCATATGAGCATATATTTTCCTGTATGTAAAACATGAATTTTATAGTATTATACATGTGGAATATAAAAAAAAATAGCTTTATAAATGTGCCATTAAGCAATTTTTAAAAATAAAGAAATTAAAATTTATATTTATACTTATATGC
>NC_029794.2:35625226-35627920 GCF_000816755.2 Arachis ipaensis | reverse complement strand
CACAAAAATCAAGTATATTTAAATATATATGTTGTTTAATTAATTTTTAATGCATATTTTATATTCTAACATGTAATATTATACTAGTGGCTAATTTCAATGATTAATTTTAGTGTATATCTAACACAAATATTATCATAATGGCAAAAATATCAAATTATTGAAAAAAATATTTATAGTTCTGTTTGGATCGATTTACAAAATTAAATTGATATAATTATTATGATTTGAATTATATCGATTTGATGTTGTTTTTTAATATAATCCAATTGATTAAAACGATTGTAATTTACATGGTAGAATTTAAATTTATTTTTTAATCTAATCTAATTTAAACTATTATTATTTAGATTGAAGGAATATAACCATTTGAAAGATTTTTAAATTACAAAAGATTTTAAAATTCAAAATTTGAATCCATTTATAACCCATTAAAATTTGAAGTAATTGAGTGAAAATATAAATAATTAAAAATAAATCAATATAAAAATTAACTTATTTATTTACCAAAAAAAATTTCCACTTGTATGCACACTTAAATTTCTCGTTAACCAACTAAAAGCATGTCAAAAATTTTAACTAATTCTAATCTCAAGAGTTTAGTTTAATTTGGCATGCTAATTACTAAACATTTGAATTACAGTTTTTCTTTAAACTGTGGTCAATGTTCAATAAAAAGACACCACGTATCCAATCTTTAGTTTTAATCCAAAAAAAAATCTAAAAAACTTTGTATAATATCTATAAAAAGAAGATGAATAAATGACCATTTGTACTCATCAGAGTTCAGAACGCTGACATTTGTATCCATCTTAGATGAAAACTGACTTTGTAATCATGAGAGATGGACTCTGTCTGACAAAAGTAGTCTGGCTTGGGTTGGCACTTGCTTCGGGGTTGTAGGATCTTACGTGGCTTTCCAAACCTCCCAAAACTCTGTCTACGTGGATCAGCCATAACCTTGTGCTCCCTCTTGGCCTTTTCCTCATAGTTAAACATAGCTAAAGCACGCTTATCCTTAGCACTATAAACCTGGTTCTCCTTCCTAATATGAATGGCATTCATCCTCTAATGCCTGCTACCACTCATGACATAACCAAGGCTCTCAAACTTCTGAATCTCTTCAACTGAAAGACCGACTTCACCTCTTCGTGGGATACGCTTCCCCTGCTGCATATACTGCACGATTGCATCACCTTCTCCCGGTCTAAGGGTACCACCATAACTTATGTGACCCTCTGCCCTTGGCAAGGGCATTGGCCCTACTGCAGGTTCGTTATTTAAAGCTGGTGTCTTCTGAGATTCAAAGAGTTCCTTCAATTTCAAAGCCTCGGGGTTCACCTCTGTTTTCATCACCTCTTCAACTGTTGCTTTGTTCTTTGCATCAGCAGAATCCTTTTCCTCTTCTAACTCAGAACCCTCGCTTTCTGATTCATATTTTTTGCTTCTTTCTCTTCTGCTTACCTTCGACAGCGAAGAATGCTTCTTCTTCATCAGATTTTTTGCGCTCCTCTTCTTCAGTATCGCTTTCCTCCGATTCAACATCACTATCAACTTTTCTCCTTCTCCTTCTCCTTCTCCGACCCTTCGACTTGGAACTCCTTCTTCTCTTCCTCCTTGAAATTGAATCGTCAAATTTAGATTCACTCTCATCAGATTCGTTATCGCTATTCGACTTTCGTCTACTGCGCTTAGAACCAGAACTCTTTTTTCTTTTTCTCCTCGAGCGCGAACCGTCGGATTCCGATTCAGACTCCGAAGAACTCTCCGAATTGGATTCAAATTTTGATTTTTCGTAATGTTTGATCTCTTTGTCGCTCGAATCGTTATTATTCTCGCGCCTACCTTCGAACGGCAATCCCTTCAGTTCCTCGTCGGACTCGGAATCGAAGCGCCGTCGCCAGTCACCATTGCGACGGTCGCGGTTGTGAAACAAGCCACCGTTCTGGCGGTCGAAGTTCTTTGGAAGTGCGTCGCCGTTAGGATGTCCTTCGTTGGTGGTGACGCACTTGGGGCTTCTACGTTCGGACAACTCGGGTCAGTGGCGATCACGGCTGCGGTCTTTACTGCGGTCGTATGAGTCATAGCTGGGGCTTCGGCGGCGGTGACGATAATCGTTGGAGAAGTCAGAATCTGGGGTGGTGCGACGTTTCCGGTCGAAAGGGCGTCGTTCAGATCCATGTAGACAGGGCTTTAGGAGGTTCGGAGAGCCACGTAGGGTCCTACAACCCCGAAGCAAGTGCCAACCCAAGCCAGGCTATTTTTGTCACACGGAGCCTATCTCTCATGGTTACAAAGTCAGTTTCCATCTACAATGGGTACAAATATCAGCGTTCTAAATTCTCATGGGTACAAATGGTCATTTATTCAAAAGAAGATCTGTACACTAAAATGATCCATAAATAAAAAGGCAAAAAAAAAACATAAAATTCAAACGTTACTACTCTATCACTATTATGTTCTATAAACTATTTGGTATTATTTAACTAGTATCCTCATAGACGGATTCATGTATAATGTTGTAGAATTTATTTTTTTTAATATAATAATATTTATTTCTTTTTAATTATATTATTAAATTTGATCTATAATATTAGCTTATTATAAAAATTATCTTTTTGTTATGTTATATATATATATATATATAACTTTCAAATTTTTTTAGATCTTTACGAGTGTTCTCTGATTAACTAG
>NC_029794.2:35596169-35625201 GCF_000816755.2 Arachis ipaensis | reverse complement strand
CGATCTAATAATTTATGTATTTTTTTAAATAAAGAAATTAAATATTTTATTTAACAAAATATATAATTTGTAGTAATTTTATGAAAATGCATATTATTTTTTATCTTGTTTACAGTATAAATGATTACAGTATAAACGAAATAAGATTGCATGTATTACATTTATACTGTAAACGAGATAAGACCACACAATGTTGATGTGTATATTTCGTTTACAATACAAACAAGATACGTGTAATCTTATTTTGTTTACATTATAAACGAGATACGTGAATAATTATGACGTTTATAGTATAAACGAGATACATAACACATTTTCAGCAGCTATAAAAGAATGTTTAACCCTTTGTATCTTCATAAATATTTCACTACTTCTTTTCTACCTTTTTCTTCCGAAAATAAGCCAAAATATCTAGTAGTAGTGGATATTCGGTTGTAAGTGTGTATCCCAATTGCCATATAAGAAATAGTGATATTGGGGTGATATTTGAGTGTGAGAATCCCGTTCTGTTGCGTACCCGACGAGTAAGTTATTTGTCTGAGCTGAAGAGTCTGATACCGAGTAGCGTTGGTGGAAGCAGGACAAAAGAGATCAGAAAGATGGGGTATAGGTTGCTAGCACTGATGAAAAATAGAGTTTTTTTCGGTTTCGTCTGTTTTGGCTCCATGGCGACGAGCATGTGTGCCTAATGTTTGGCATCCACGGGAGAATCATGACAGAACAAGTGATGGAGCTTTCCCGGAGGTTGGTGATGTCGGTGGCGGTAGATCTGGGCATCCACCTCTCGCACCATCACTGCTACACGTTGCTCGTCCAGTGGAACACATGGACGTTGACGATGAGGACTCAGACGAGGAGTATGTTGTGAATAGCAACGAGAGTAGTTCTTTTGAAGATGATGACGAAGAGAAGTTTGTACCGGAGACCATGGTTAAGCCATCACGTCGATATCTTCTACCTGTCCCGAACCCAATTCTGGCTTTGTCATCTGTACTCAGTCACTATCATACATTGGATCTGGATGCGATGCAAGAGAAAATCTATTTTTCAACACTAGTGAAGACGATTACAACTTAGACAGTGGTGTGGAGTTTTGGGTTAGCCATAGATACAAAAGTCGAGATGTAGTATTGCAGGACGTGAAGAATTACAGCATTCCCAGAAGTGCTGAGTACCGAGTTGCGAAGTAGGATCGGTTAAAGTACCATGTACGTTACCGACAATCTGAAGCAGGCTGCCTTTGGCATCTTCGTGTTGCTCCCTGACAAAATCTCGGATATTGGTAAGTTCAAGTTTAACTGTGTTCTATATTCTTAGTTGTCATTGTTATGCTTGTTGTACATCTCAACCACGGTTGTTATATTTCTTTAGAGAGGTGCGTAGAGTTGGAGGAGCGCACATGTGTTTAGCACTCACCAAATCTCAGGACCACTGACAGTTAGCCAGCAGCCTCATCTGCTGTGTCATCCTCCCATTGATACAGTCCTCGCCATCCGTCAGCATTTCTATCCTACAAGGTGCAGTTAGGCAAAGCTATCACTTCAAACCCTCGTACAGAAAGGTCTGGATGGCGAAGCAAAAGGCAATTGCGTAGATATACAGTGATTGAGAGAAGTCATACAATAAGGTGTCGAGGTTGCTGCAACGAAATATGTACGATAATGATCATCGTCATTTTCTAACACATGATAAGTAATTTACTTTTTTGGTAACTGAATAAAAAAATAGAGTTTACCTCATCTAACTGTAACTGGTTCAACTCACGATGCCATCAGAGGACTCTCTGCTCGTGTTAATCCCAACTCTGCTATGGAATACTTACCAACCTGTGCATACTCACAAGAATGACAAAGCATCAATTTATTGCATATCATATCGGATTACATAAATGACGAAGAAGAAAACTATAAATCACACCTACCTCACAGTCATAGGATACGTATAAAGCCGTCGCTCGGGTGGACACCACTGCAAAAATCTCTGGTATATCCAAGAGACTAGCAGCAGAGTACATCCTATAATGTCTGTGGTCGTCTAATGTGCTGCAAACCATAGGGAGTGGTACGTCCTGTTCCTGCCAAGAAAAAAAGCATAGCACCAATAAATTCATGAGAGATAATTTGTAAAATGGTCCCGTTGAGCCCCGAACCCTAATACAAAGAACAACACCGCTGAAAGTCATCAAGGAGTGGCAGTCACCAGAGATGGACCTGATTGTTTGACTTGTCAGTCATCAAGCAACTCCCAATCAACAACATAATGTAGCACCTGGTGTACTGTTGTAGGGTGGCTGGATCATCTGTAACAGGCATCTGCCGGAGTCGCTCCCGAAGCCATGTCAGCTTGAGGGAGAAAAACTCATTCCTCTGTGCTCCCTGCTGCTAAACCATAGGAGGTTTGGCACCAAATAGCCGCTCCACCAACTCCTAGGTCTCCATCTTATACCATGTGTAGAAATCGCGGAAACACCCACCTACTGGTTCTCTATGCACCCGTAATTCGAGGTGGTACGTGATGTCCTGTAGGGTGATGGTGCACTCACTCCATGGCAGATGGAAAGTGTGCGTCTCCAGATGCCAGCGCTCCACGAATGCCATGATCATGGAGTTGTCAAATACAAAATCCCTGAGAGGCACCGTGTCATCGAAGCCAACTTCCCTCAAATAGGGGTCAATGGCGTCCGATAGGGCAAATATGTGACTCACTCGCCTAGGGAGAAGCAACCGATGCCTCTGATAAAAAAAATTGAATAAGAAATTTATAAAACTATAAAGCTAGACTAATTAACACCAAAAAATACTAGCAATTAACATTCACATAAGAAATTAACTTAAATAATAATATTTACTTAATTAATTAATAACTTTATTAGTATACATGTACTTAATAAATAACTTAATTTAAATAAAAAAATCGTACTAAATAACTTAATTTAAATAAAATAAATAGTACTAAATAATTAATAACCAAATTATAATACAACACATCTATTAAATTAATAACTAAATTAATAAATAAGTAGAAATAAATTCGACAAATGAGTAGAAATATTTATTTAATAAATTAATAAACATCAAGCTAGTTCATAATTAAATTAATAAACATCAAGTTAATAAATAAACTTAAATTACTAAATGCGAATCATATCAACCTTTTCTAACAATACATTCTTCCAACTAACATGTTTTGTACACTGGTTCTATAAAAGTATCCTAACTACTATGACTTTATTTATACATGCTCTAACATAAACACAAAGACAACAACACTATCATGTATCCTCAAAGTCGGCTATCCCTGTGATATGCCATGCCGTGTTCAGGCGGTTGATGTCCAGATCATATGTATCTGCGCGTGCCATGCTTGCCTAGTAAGTCAATAATATGGTCAAAAGAGGGTAGAAGTTGGAGAAAATTTAAAAAAATGAGTGAAAAACAACTTCAAATGGCACTGTAAATGAATTGTATATATAGGTCACGTTTAGTCTTATCTCTTTTACAGTGTAAACAAAATAAAATTATATGTATCTTGTTTACACTGTAGACAATATAAGGTCTTTAAACAATACGTGTATAAACGTGATACAACCACGCCATTTCGTATCTTATCTCGTTTACAATATAAATAAAATAAAAGATACAATATATTTTTGTAAAATTGTTACAAATTATATATTTTTAGTAAAATAAATATTTTATTTTAAAAAAATCCAATAATTTATACGTTTTAATTTATGAAAAGTGGCTTCTAGCTATGTTTTTAGGCATGAACCCGGAAATTCAACTTCGATTTTCTTCAATACAACAGCGTTTGACTTTTACAAAGATGTCAAAAAGTTGAGTCCATATTGTTGTAAATATATGAATTACTCCAACTCCAACTCTAACTCTAACTCTAACTCTAAGTCCTCATCTATCCATCATTACTATACTGTTATATACGCCAACTTATTATATGCACCAATCGTAAGTTCAGAAAGAAGACTTAGTAAAATCTGGAATAATTTGTGAAATCTGGAAATATTATCGCTATTCTGTCATTTTTGAAGCAATCGTGAACCAATTTTAAATAATGAGAACAATACTTCTTAGCACACCATAACAATAAATTGTAAGTTAATTTGTTTTATGCGTGTTAGGCAAAAAATTATTATTACTTAAAAAAAATTATTTTAAAAAAATAAATATAAAATAATATTATTATTAATTTATATTATTTTTAAAAAGTCAATTTGAATGTATTAAAAAATTTTCAACTAACACTAAAAACAAAACAATTTTAATTAAAATTTAAACTAAATTTAAATTATAAGCCATAATATCTCAAAAATATAACTGTCAATGATTATAATAGAACGGAGAAATAAAAAGTGTAAAAGCAGTTATCAGACAACAAATACAGAATGGTTATTTAAGTTTGAAAACTGACGAATATATATTATAAGAGTTCTGACATTAGGTTAGTTTATAAATAAAATTTTGGACATATATTGTAATAAGTTCAGTTCTTTTGGAAAAATACTTAAAAACCTAAAAAAAAAAATACTTTTAGCCTTTTTGAAATCATAGAGTAAAACTGAGAATCTTGAGTAATTCCTTTCAAGTTTAAATTCAATCTTATACTCTACTTTTTATTTTTTTTTTAATTAAAGTTTTTTACTTTTATTTATTCTTCTTCATCTTCTTCTTTCTTTCTTTTTTAATTCCTGCATTTTACTTTGCTTTCGACACCTTATATATTTTCTTTTTATCTTTAATTTTATTTTCGAAACTACAATTGAGACCTTGAGATATCCACAAGAAGAGTCGTTTCTGTTCCTTGAATTAAGATTGTGAAATAGAACTTGAAAATTAATTTATTTGTTGTTAACTATGGAACAAAAAATCGAACAAAACAAATTGGCATACCCAGTGGGACATTGTCAATAGATTGTAGTTTTATTTTAAAAATAAGTTCTGAACTTGCGTACAATTACAAAGTGGCAAACTTGTTTTTACATACTGAAATATTAGGTCAATTGACATGTCAAATTTATTTGCACCATCTTTTTCTATTTCCAGTGATGAAAGACGAAAGGAAGTTAAAAATATTTTCATACTCACACCACCGAGGCTACCTTATTGTCGGTGAGGCATGATGGAGTTGGTCATGTTCATCATGAGTTAAATGCATTGTTGGAATTTTCTCAAAATTCCTTAACCCAAAGATTATCTATGTTAAATCATTAAGAAAGAAAATACTGGATGCGAAAGCGTACCTGAATTCATAAATATGAATCATGATGTTGAAATTTTTTCAATCCAAAAATTATTTATGTTAAATCATTAAGAAAGAAAATACTAGATGCAGAAGCATACCTGAATTCATAAATATAAATGATGATTGGAAGAGTTTGGATTTTGTGGTTCTTTCGATCTTCCTTGACCAAAGCCTTTTGTATCCCTAGGCGGTTGAATTGTGACTCTTCTGATGGGGAAAGAGCGACAAAGGCGGCTTTGGTATATTGGGGACCGAAACCCTGAAGGCACTATTTATATTTGAGCATGGCACCCATTAAACCCTAAAAGCCAAATAAAATAGTATTTAAAGTCCAAAAGATAATATATTCAAAAAACCAAAAGATAATTATCTAAAGAACAAAAGATAATATATGGTTTTATTCTCATTTAATTTCAAATCAAAAGTAATAATAACTTATTCAATTTAGCATTTATAACAATAAATGAGATCACCATTATATAAATCATTTAATTTGAAATAGCATAATTTGTGATTATAAATAATATATATATTGCCTACAAACAAATTAGGAAATTAAAATAATTTCCTAACAATCTCTCACTTGGGCTATACATATATTCTTTCTTGACATAATCACATCTTATAAACTTTATGCGTGCATCTGAATACTATTTCTCTCATTACTTTAACAATCTGGTCCGTCTCATATATTAGATATGGAACTATCATAGCTTTTTATCATATTAATGTCGTGACTAAATCACGACAATCACCATCCTAATATACTTAACGACATAGAAATTACATGCCAAGTGATCTCATGCATCTCTATTTCCAATTGGTCCAACTTTAAAACTTTATTGAGATCAAACGCAAAACAAATTTTGCAAAATGAACATTTCACATAACATGAAATAAACCATCAACTTAATTCTGCAGAAAAATAACTCAATATCTGTCATAGGACATATAGTATAAAAAAATAAACTCCCACTAAACCAAGGCATCACAAATATTGACACCCATCCGAGCAGTGTGCTCATGAAAGACTTTAGGGATCAATTCCTTGGTTATTGAGTCTGCTAGCATATACTCTGTTCCTATATGTCCTATGGAAATCTGTTTTTCTTAAACTTTCTCCTTGACAACTAAGAACTTGATGTCTGTATGCTTCGATTTTGTCAAGCTCTTATTATTATTGGAGTATAGTACTGCTGACTTATTGTCACAAAATATCTTTAATGACCTTTCAATGTCATCTACTATACGAAGCTCAGTGACAAAGTTTCGAAACCATATGCCATGAAATCAGAATCAGAGTACCCAATGATCTCCAAATTTTTTGATCTCCGATAAGTAAGCATGTAATCCTTTGTTCTCTTTAGATAACGCATTACGCGTTTAACAACTATCCAATGATTCATGCCCGAATTGCTCAAGTATTTACCCAACACTCCCACTATAAATGATATATCGGGATGTATGTAGATTTGAGCATACATTAAGCTCCCTAATGCTGATACATAAGGTTTATCATGTATTGATGTCCTCTCAAGATCATTTTTTTTAGGATATAGCTTGAGACTGAACTTGCCTCCTTTAGTTACGGGTGTGTCCATTGGTTTATAACTTTTCATGCTATATCTACTTAAAATCTTTTCAATATAGTCCTTTTGTGATAATTCAAGAATACCTTGAGAGCGATCTCTTAGTATCTCGATTCCTAATACAAAAGAGACATCACCAAGATCTTTCATTTCGAATTTGTTCGATAGAAATTTCTTAGTTTTATGCAACAAGCCTATATCACTATTGGCAAGTAGAATGTCATCAATATATAAGACCAGAAAAAGTATTTACTCCCACTGAACTTGCGGTATACACATTTCTCTATAATATTTACCTCAAAATCATATGAGGTAATGACTTGATTAAACTTGTGATACCATTGACGGGAAGCTTGTTTGAGACCATAGATGGATTTTCTCCTTTCTCTGTTGGATCTCCTTAATGACACTTCTTGAGGTTGTTGAGCTTGCTGTATGGGTTGGGATTGAGGATGATTCTTATTATTTTTCTGTGCTGTAGCAGTATCTTGAGCAATAATGATATTCTCATTGTTCTCTTGTACTATAACTGGATCTACAATAGGATTTTCATTATACTCTTGTACTATAACTGTATCTTGAACAATAATAGGTACAAAGACTTGATCATTATCAGTTATAGAATCCTCATCAAAAGCAACATTCCTAATATGTCCTTCCCCCCCAAACTCAACATCCTCAAGAAATCTTGCATTTCCGGTTTCAAAATAGACCTTGATGTAGGATTGTAAAACTTTTACCCCCGTGAATGCTCAGTGTAACCAACAAAGTAGTAACTAATTGTTCTTGAGTCCAATTTTCTTTCATGCGGCCTATAAGGTCGCACCTCAGCTGGACATCCCCAAATATGAAAATGATTTATACTGGGCCTTTTCCCAGTCCAAATTTCATATGAGGTTTTATTAACTGCTTTGCTTGGCATCCTATTAAGGATGTACACTGCGGTCTTTAAGGCTTCTCCCCAGAGTGATTCAGGCAAGGAAGAATGATTAATCATACTTCTCACCATGTCGTTAAGAGTTCGGTTCCTTCGCTCTGCAACATTGATAAACCCCATTTTTAGGGTTTATCTTGTGCTTAATTGAGTGGATTTTATCCACTAAACTCACACTTATTCATATAATTCACATGTTTTACATTTTCCTTCTTAATTTTGTGCTATGATTGAAAACATGCTTCTTTGGCTTTAAATTTGCTAATTTTAATCCCCTCTTATTACCATTCGATGCCGTGATATATTTGTTAAGTGTTTTCAGGATTTGTAGGGAAGGAATGTCTTAGAGGATGGAAAGGAAGCACGCAAAAGTGGAAGGAATACAAGAAATTGAAGGAATTGCTAAGCTGTCAAGCCTGACCTCTTCGTACTAAATCGATCATAACTTGAGCTACAGAGATCCGAATGAGGCGGTTCTAGCTGCAATGAAAAGCTAACATCCGGGGCTTCAAAATGATATACAATTTGCCATAGTTGCCATGTAGTTAGGCGATGTGCACGCATGGATCACACGTGCGCATGACCTTGCGAAAGTTCAGTGACCGTACGCGTGGGCGACGCGTACACGTGACAGAGCCACGTGCTGCACGTATCAGAAAATGCTAGGGGCGATTTCTAGGCTGTTTTTGGCCCAGTTCCAAGCTTGAAAACACATATTAGAGGCTGCAGAGTGGGGGAATCATAGACACAATATTCATTCACATAATTTTAGGTTTTAGATGTAGTTTTCAAGAGAGAGAGGCTCTCTCCTCTCTCTAGGTTTTAGGGTTCTTAGTTTATTCCTTTTCAATTTAGTTTCTCTTCTACTTTTAATTGTTCTAGGATTCTAGTTTATTTATTTTCCTTATTGATTACTTTATGTTGCCACTTTAGTTTATGAATTCTCATGTTAGATTTGATTTCCCTTTTAATGCAATTTGAGGTATTTTATATTTATTGCTTCTTCCTTTATTTGTTATCATTGATACTTGCAATTGTTGGTTTTAGATTTTACATTCTCTATTGTTTTTCTATGCTTTTATTTTGCGCCTACCAAGTGTTTGATGAAATGCTTGGTTGGATTTTAATTTAGCTTTTTACATTCTTAACTTGGATTGATTATTTGGAGACTCTTGAATTATCAAAGGTCTTTTATTGATTGGTGTTTAAAAGTTGCTACTTGGCTTGAGCTCACTAACTCTAATCTTTGATTAAGACTTGTGGACTTAAGTTAATTATTGCTCACTTGACTTTCCTTCATTTGTTAGAGGTTAACTAAGTGAGTGCAATTTACAATTACTATCACAATTGACATTGATAATGAGGATATGAATTCCGATTATCAATCCTTGCTAAGATTTTTCTTAATTGTTGGTTTATTTTCGTGTCATTTAAATTCCTTGTTCAACATTTATAAACCCAAAAAAATGCTTTCCCATAACCAATAATAACTACACTTTCCTGTAATTCCTTGAGAGACGACCTGAGGTTTAAATACTTCGGTTGATTTTTATTGGGTTTGCTTTAGTGACAAACTATTTAAATTTGATTGAGGTTTAATTGTCGGTTTAGATCTATACTTACAACGCGATCAAATTTGTGAAATTCTTTACCGACGATTTTTTCTGTATCAATTTTTGGCGCCGTTGCCGGGGAATTGTAAACGTGTGCCTTATTATTGGTTATTGTACATATTTACCTTTTGTTTATTTGTTAGTTTTTGTTAGTTTTAGGACTTTGTTGCTTATTTTTATTAGTTTTTATTTCTCTTGCTACTATGAATTCTCACCCCTTTGGCTATGAGTTTGGTTCAAATCATATTGTAGGGAATGGAAGCTACAATGAGAACATGCATCAAGGTTGGGACAATCAAAGATGGGAGGAGCCACAAGAATTTGATCAACCCTCTTAGTAACAACCTCCTCCAATGTGCCATGAGCAACAACCATTCTACGATGCATCCCAAGACAATGGTTATGGTGGACCTTTTCATGACAATCAACAACCCCCACCAACATACTATGAACAAGAGCCATTCCAGGACGTATGTCAATTCAATAACTATGGTGGACCCCCTTGTAGTTACCAAGAAATCCCACCATATGCCTATGAACCCCCTCCTCAACATAGCTTTGAACCACCATACTCACAAGCCACCTACTACCAAACACCCTCATATGATCCTAACCCTTATCCCTCATACCAACCACCTTATGAACCATATGAACCATATATGGAGCCACACCAATTCCAACCCAATTACTTTCAAGAACCACCACCTCCATGCACACCTTGTCCATATCCATCAACCAAGAGGCATATGATCCTAATTACGTAATCCAAGCGGAACAAGAGTTAAAGGATCGTCTCAAGGAAACACTGGATCAATTTCAAGCAACCATTCATCAATTGGAGCGAGTGGGAAGCCGGAAAGCACACGAAGCTCTCATGGCTAAAGAATCTCAACTTGAGAACAAGGGATTGAAGTGTGTTGTGCAACAAGTGGAAAAGATGGAGAGTGTTGAACCGCCACAACCTTATTATGATGAACCACACTCATATCATGAACCCTTCCTCCCAAGCAATGAGCCTTCATATCCACCCCAATCTTCAATGCATGACACTCTTGGTGTTCTTTTTCAAGGGCAAAGAGAGATGCAAAGGGAAGTACTAGAATTCACGGCTGCCTTGACCGAGGTAGTAAATCAATTAGCTTCCCAATATTTGGACACTCAAGGAACTCCCATGGCTACATGTGGAGAATCAATAGAAGAGCGTAGCATGAAGGAGACACTAGAAACTCCGGTGGACAATGAGGAACATGATTTTTGTATTGGAACAAGTGGAGGAAGCCGTAATAGTCGAAGAGAAAGAAGTGGTCGAAGACTTAGGAGATGCCAAACCTCCATGGGAATCATGAGTTGCAGAGTATTCCTCCAAAAAGCTTAAAATTAATGTCAAGGATGTTAGTGCACAACCTCCATGGTATATTCCCCACGAAGAATTGGATGGGATAGATCAAGAAGCAAGTAATCTTGGTGATGATGATCATGAGTCAAGTCTTCCTAGTGATGAATATATATCCGCAAATGAACTCCTTGGGTATGAAGAACCTTCTCTGAGTAAGTTTGAGAATGATGTGGAAGTGGCAGTCCTTCGCAAAGGTTGGACGGGAGTTGAGTACGCTTTGTCAAGAACGTTGGAGACTTCTCCACCTAGGTTTCCATCTACTCCTTTATTTGAGTGGGTAAGACTTATCTCTATTCGCTTTACTGTCCCAGTTGAATATGGTATTCTTGAAACGGATAGCCAACTTAGGAGGCTTTGTGGCATTAAGCGTAAGAGAATGATGTTTAGTGGTTGGAATTGTAAATCAAGGCCCATCAAGGTTGAGATTTCAGGAGCTAGATGCAAGAGTGGGACTAGTGAACATTTGGTTGGATCTAAGAGAAGAGTTTGGTATTGCATTGATAATTTGAATTGCTTGCCACCCGGTTAGAACAAAGATGATCAACTTCAAGACGGGTGTAGAACCAAGATTTGGGATCCAGGCATACAAGAGGATCAATTTTGGGAGCTCAAAGCTTGTGAAAAACTTCATCAAGGCTTGGGGAATTCATTCGAAAATGTCGGAGCTTATTGGAAGTCCAAGCGTTAGTGGAAGTTTCAAGATGAGTTCAAGCACAAGCCACCATGACAAGGAGCTCACCAAATGTCCAACTTAAGGACTTAAACCAAAAGTGCTAGGTAGGAGACACTCCACCATGGTAAATTCTTTCTAATTTCCCTTTTATTTATATTAGTAATAAGTTAGATTTTTATTTTTGTTTTTAGATATGTTTATTTTGTTTAATTCATTGTTTAGTTGTTTAAAAAAAAAACTGTGATCAACGCGTAAGCGTCGATGACGCGCACGCGTCACATGCAAGTTTGCAGTATTAATAAATTGAACAGAGAGTTGAGATGGAGACGCGCGGGAGGGGTGCCAGGCGCACAGACCACTCCACGCGTACGCGTCCCCTGCATTTTTCACCATCCACGCGTAAGCGTCAGCGACGCATACGCGTGGGCTTGAAAATCGGCGTAAAAGCGTGAATTGAACAGAGAGTTGTGCGGCCGTGGTGTTGGAGTCGCACGAGTAGTCACGCGTACGCGTGACCGATGATCACGTGTCAGAATGTATTTTTCGGCATCCACACGTACGCGTGGACGACGCTTACGCGTCGCATGGCCATCTCTGTTTTCACGCGTACGCGTGATACATGCGCGCGCGTCGCCTCCGTTCTTGTTCTCTTGTCATTTCTTCCTCCTTTCTTACTTTCTTCTTCTTCATTTCTTTACATTCTCATCCATATTCTCTTTCCATTTCTTTTACATATTTCATTTGCATACTTTCCTTCATTGTATTTTAATTTTGTTCATATTTTTATTTTCTTTTCTAATTTCCTATTTTATCATTGGTGTTAAATATTCTTATTCAATTGTTGCATTTTTTCTGCATTATTCTGGTGATTCATGACTTGTTTTATTCTGATTGGGTAATATTATTTAAGTCAATACTAATCTTTTATGATACTTTTATTTCTTTTGCATTGACATGAATTTATATTATCTTTCATGACCCACTCTTTCTTCCCCTTTGTTGCAATTTTGCACTATTGATATGCCATTTGCTTCTACTATTTTTTCACTTGCATGTTGTAGCTACCATGTAATTGAGACCCTCATTATTTGGCATTAACCCACCCGTATTTTATTTGTTTTCTCATCTTTATTTCTGGGTTACTTTTCTTCTTTTTCTCTTCTTTTAGGATGGCCACCGAGAAGGGAAAGGAAAAGCTTCTCAATGGGACGACAGACATGTCCATTTGTACAATCTTTGGAGAAAAGCATCAGTGTAGCCACCCGCCCACTTGCACTTCTTTGCATGCACCGAGGACGGTGCAATCTTTGAGTGTGGAAAAGTCGATACCGACTTCCGTGGATTAGTTATTCCCTTCTCAACACCAATGTTTAATTTTCTTTGTTAAATTAGTTGTTGCATTTGCATATTTAATTGCATGTTTGTTTGATTTTGTGCATTTAGCTACTACTTGGTTGAAGTGACGAATTCTTTTTCAAGAAACTTTTTATACCGTTTCACTAATTTGAATTAAAATTTTTGTTAAACTTGCTTGAAAAAATTTATTTTGGAACATGGTTTAGAGCTAGAACACAAAAACCAGTGAGATTTTGACCCTATTTGATTGGTTGCATTTTATCAACCAATATTTTATTTTTGGTGTGTGTTATTCTCTCTAAAATTGTGATCTTTGTCTTGCTTAATTCTATATTTCCATTGTTTGATGTATGCATGAACTTACATGATTGAGGCCTTGTTTCACTGAGCTTGCATACCCATATGGCCTTAACCTTTTCATTATCCTTTGTAAACCAATGTTGAGCCTTTTAACCACATTTATTCTTTACTTTAGCTCATCACTAACTCTAAGTAGAAAACAATAATGTCCTTAATTTGAATCCTTGGTTAGCTTAGACTAGTAAGAGTATTCATGATTTAAGTGTGGGAAAGTTGGGTTTGCCAATATTTGGTTTGAGAATTGGGTGTTGCACATTCCTGTGAAAATGTGTAAAACAATAGTTGAGCACATATTATTGCATTCAATAATTTAATTATATGCATTGAGGAAAACAAAAGAAAAGAAAAGAAAAGAAAAATAAAAAAAGGAGAAAAAGAAAAGAAAAAGAGCAAATAATAAAAGGGGACAAAATGCCCCAAAGTAAATGGTGAAAGCAATGCATATGTACTGTACTCAAAATTAGGATGCATAAATATGTGGAAAACATGGTTAACGGATAGTTAGGTCTGTATTTTGATTACATGGATTGTCCTAGTTAGGTGCGAAGTTTATGTTAATTAAGGATTCAGATTCTAGTCCACTTGACCAAATACAATCCTACCTTGGCCCTAACCCCATTACAACCCTTAAAAGCCCTCTTGATATGTGTGTTTGTGCATCAAATTTTGTTGATTGGTAGAAGAAGAGAAAGTCTTAGAAAGCAATGTTAGTAGAGAATTGAGAGAATCGAACCTTAAACACCTGAGCGATTAGAGTGTATACACTTCCGGTGAGGGTTCGATGCTCAATTCTTTGTTCCCGGCTTTCATGAGCTATTTTCTTCTGCAAGTCTACTTGTACTTTATTTTGAAATTTGAATTAGTGGAAACCAGTTTATATTTATTCTTGGAGAATTTATTTACTTTTAAACCAAGTAGGAAAGAGCATTTTGCATTTAGTTGCATTCATATAGATAGGTTGCATTTCATAAGTCTTACCATTCCTCTTCACTCTTTTATAGTTTCTCTTGAGTTTAGCATGAGGACATGTTAATGTTTAAGTGTGGGGAGATTGATAAACCCCATTTTTAGGGTTTATCTTGTGCTTAATTGAGTGGATTTTATCCACTAAACTCACACTTATTCATATAATTCGCATGTTTTACATTTTCCTTCTTAATTTTGTTCTATGATTGAAAACATGCTTCTTTGGCCTTAAATTTGCTAATTTTAATCCCTTCTTATTACCATTTGATGCCGTGATATGTTTGTTAAGTGTTTTCAGGGTTTGTAGGGCAGGAATGGCTTAGAGGATGGAAATGAAGCATGCAAAAGTGGAAGGAATACAAGAAATTAAAGGAATTGCTAAGTTGTCAAGCCTGACCTCTTCGTACTAAATCGATCATAACTTGATCTACAGAGATCCGAATGAGGCGGTTCTAGTTGCGTTGGAAAGCTAACATCCGGGGCTTCAAAATGATATGTAATTTTTCATAGTTTCCATGTAGTTAGGTGACACGCATGCGTGGATCACACGTACGCGTGACCTTGCGAAAGTTCAGCGACGCGTACGCGTGGGCAACGCGTACGCGTGATAGAGCCACGTGCTGCACGTATCAGAAAATGCTAGGGGCGATTTCTGGGCTATTTTTGGCCCAGTTCCAAGCCTGAAAACACATATTAGAGGCTGTAGAGTGGGGGAATCAGAGACACAACATTCATTCACATAATTTTAGGTTTTAGATGTAGTTTTAAATTCACAACATTCATTCACATAATCTAGTTTTCACATAAGATTAGGGTTCTTAGTTTATTCCTTTTCAATTTCTGAATCCTATCTTATTTCAATTTATTTTATCTTCTACTTTTAATTGTTCTAGGATTCTAGTTTATTTATTTTCCTTATTGATTACTTTATGTTGCCACTTTAGTTTATGAATTCTCATGTTAGATTTGATTTTCCTTTTAATGCAATTTGAAATATTTCATGTTTATTGCTTCTTTCTTTTTTTGTTATCATTGATGCTTACAATTGTTGGTTTTAGATTTTACATTCTCTATTATTTTTCTATGCTTTTATTTTGTGCCCACCAAGTGTTTGATGAAATTCTTGGTTGGATTTTAATTTAGCTTTTTTACATTCTTAACTTGGATTGATTATTTGGAGACTCTTGAATTATCAAAGGTCTTTTGTTGATTGGTGTTTGAAAGTTGCTACTTGGCTTGAGCTCACTAACTCTAATCTTTGATTAGGACTTGTGGACTTAAGTTAATTATTGCTCACTTGACTTTCCTTTATTTGTTAGAGGTTAACTAAGTGAGTGCAATTTACAATTACTATCACAATTGACATTGATAATGAGGATAGGAATTCCGATTATCAATCCTTGCTAAGACTTTTCTTAATTGTTGGTTTATTTCCGTGTCATTTAAATTCCTTGTTCAACATTTAAAAACCCAAAAAAATACTTTTCCATAACCAATAATAACTACACTTTCCTGCAATTCCTTGAGAGACGACCCGAGGATTAAATACTTCGGTTGATTTTTATTGGGTTTGCTTTAGTGACAAACTATTTAAATTTGATTGAGGTTTAACCAAGGTTCGAAAAACCGGACCGGTCATCAAACCGCTCTAGCCACTGGTTCACTGGTTCATTGGTCTAACCGGTTTAACCGGTGGTTCAACCGGAAAAACCGTTTTAAAATAGAATAAATGAATAATAAATAAATTATAAATACACATCCTAAAATATAATTATAGTATGATATAAAAACAGCCACAGCATCATCATTCAACACAACACAATTGTGCCTATTCAGCCATTCAACACAACACAATTCAACCTAGTGCCTACAGCATTCAGCCATTCAACACAACACAATTCTGCCTAGTGCATATACCATTCAGCCATTCAACAAAAACTGAAAAACCTCAATTCCCTGGAAAACACCAAAACAGCAAAATTGCAAAGTAGCAAAACACCAAAATTGCAAAGCAGAAAAACACCAAAACAATACAAAATTGTAAAGCAGCAAAACACCAAAATTGCAAAGCATCATCATTCAACACAACACAATTCTGCCTATTCAGCCATTCAACACAACACAATTTAACCTAGTGCCTACAGCATTCAGCCATTCAACACAACACAATTCTGCCTAGTGCATATACCATTCAGCCATTCAACAAAAACTGAAAAACCTCAATTCCCTGGAAAACACCAAAACAGCAAAATTGCAAAGTAGCAAAACACCAAAATTGCAAAGCAGCAAAACACCAAAACAATACAACATCAAACATTAGATGGAATCAGAACCATACATTCTAATTTCTAACATAGAAGATGAAAGCATGAAAGTTGAAACAGAGAAGATGAAACAGAGGATTCACTCACCTGGGAGCTGACGAAGCTAAGACCAGCGACGACGAAGGGAGAGGCCAGCGAAGACGAAGCGGCGGTGCTGAGGAGCAGGCGACGGCGATGGCAGCCTAAGGACCACGGGGACACTGGGAGCCTGGGAATGCTTCAGACGGGGCTAGACTGAGATGAATGAACGGGCGAACTGGGGAAGAGACCACGCGATGGTGGTGGCAGTCACGACCAGCAAACCCCGGCGACGGCGGTGGCGACTGGGCTGGTGTTTTCGAATGCTTCAGAAGGGGATAGGGTTCACCGTTCACGCCTAGAATCTGGAGTGAGACTGAGATGAATGAACGGAAGAAGAGACCACGCGACGGTGGTGGCGGTCACGACCTGCAAACCCCGGCGACGGCGGTGGCGTCTGGGCTGGGGTTTTCGAATTCTTCAGAGGGCTAGGGTAGGGTGTGAGAGTAAGAGACAGTGAGAGTGTGAGACTGCGATTTGGGAATGGGGAAGAAGGGGTTCCGTGTGGTAACGGGTCGGGCGAGCCGGACGGGTCGGGTTTCAGTTTTTTATTTTTTTAAAAAACCATTAAAAACGGCGCCGTTTGTGTTTTTAAAAAACCGGCCGGTCACCGGTTCGGTCCAACCGGCCGGTTTTTAACCGGTTCACCGGTTTTTTCGCGGTTTTCTCTCCGCCGGTTAATACAGGAGGACCGGACCGCATGTATTGCCGGTTCGCGGTTAAACCGGTCGAACCGGCCGGTCCGGTCCGGTTTTCAGAACCTTGGGTTTAACTGTCGGTTTAGATCTATACTTACAACGCGATCAATTTTGTGAAATTCTTTACCGACGATTTTTCCCCCGTCAAACACCATTCATGCTAGGTTTGCTTGGCATGGTGTATTGCGGAACAATACCACACTCCTCTAGGAAAAGAGAAAAAGGCCCGGGATATTGCTCACCTGAACCGTTATATCTTCCGTATTATTCACCACCACGATAAGATTTGACAGCTTTAATTTTCTTTCCAAGTTGAAGTTCAACTTCCGCTTTGAAAGACTTGAAAACATCCAAGGTTTGGGACTTTTCATGAATTAAATATAGATACCCGTAATGAGAGTAATCATCTATGAACGTAATAAAGTACCGTTATCCATTCCAAGAGACAGTAGGAAATGGGCCACATATATCGGTATGTATTAGTTCTAAGACCTCTTTAGCTCTCTGATGAGTCCATATTTTAGGATATATTTTGGTTTGATTTGAGTGGATTTCATCACATAAACCCACATTTATTCATCTAAATAGCATGCTTTTGAGATTTCTCCCTAAATGGTGCTTGAAAGTGAAAACATGCTCTTTTGTGCTTAATTCGGTCAATTTTAATTCACTTTAATCCCATTTGGTGCCTTGATGTATTTGTTAACTGATTTTAGGTTTTCAAGGCAAGTTTGGGTTGAAGAAATGAAGAAAGAGCATCAAAAAGGGGAGAAATCATGAAGAAAATGAGATTTGGAAGCTGCTGCAAAGATGCGTACGCACCAAATGTCGTGCGTACGTACGATGGGAATTTTGTGCAACCGTGCGTACGCACAGTAGGTCGTACGTACGCACGCATGCATGCACGTGAGATCATTAATGCAAATCGTCAGGGGTGATTTTTGGGCCTTCAAAACCCAGTCCAACTCATTTTCTGAAGCTATTTGAGGCCAAAGTGAAGAGGAATACAGGGGGCAATTAGGTTTAGCTTTTATGATGTTTTCTCTTAGTTTCTAGAGAGAGAAGCTTCCCCCTCTCTCTAGAATTAGGGTTTTTAGCTTAGTTTCCTTTTAATTTTAGCACTTTAATTCTTGCTTTAGTGTAGTTTCATTTATACTTTCTTGTCTTTACCTTCTTCATCTCTTTTGTTATTTCCTCTTTTACGTCAATTTTCATGTTATGAACACTTTTGTTATTTTAATTCTAATTAATACAAATTTATGTTTCCATGTCATTTATTGCTTTCTTTAGTTGTTATTGTTATTTTCTTACTTTGGTGGCTTTAGAATTTATTTTATTATAATTTAATATTATTTTATTTTCATACACACTAAGTGTTTGATGAAATACTTGGCTTAGTTTTACTTAGTTTTTTTCCACTCTTGGCTTGAAATTGTTGACTTTGGTGTTTCTTGAGTCATTAATGTCCATTCTTGTTTGATATATTAGAGTAGTTAGTTGATTTGGTCTCCCTTGACTCTATGTGACCCCTTAGTGTTGACATAGGACTTAGGAATTGAAATTAACTATGCCTATTTGACTTATCTTCGATGTAAGGTTGACTAAGTAGGATTAACTCTTCATAATCATCATGTGTTTGTGGTCAATGACTAGGATGGGTAGCCTTAGCTCTCAAGTGTTTGCCAAGAGGTTTTCTTGCATTTTAAGCTTCATTTCCTTGCATTTTATTACTTTGATGTTTAATTTCTTGCATGTTTAATTTTCACACTCTTGGTTGAGAAATTAGGTATTTGGGTGGAATTGAGTTGTGGATGTCCATTCCACATTGTGTAAGATTAGTTAATTGATTTGGTTTCCATTGACGCTAGTCTTTCACTAAGTAATTAGTGAGTTGACTAGAACTTATGGATTGAGATCAATTACGTCTTTTGACTAATTCTCAAGGAGGATTGATTGATTTAGATTGATTCCACACAATTACCATGTTTGTGGTCCACAACTAGGATAAGAAACCTAGATTACCCACTTTTTTCTAAGAGTCCTTTAATTGCTTTCTTTTCAATTCCTTGCATGATTATTTACTTTCTTGCACTTTACATTTCTTTCTCTCTTGCTCTCATTTCCAATTCCCCATGCTCTTTTCTCATAGCCAATAATTGTACACTTAATTGCAACTCCTAGGGAGAACGACCCGGGAGCTAAATACTCTCGGTTAATAATAATTGTTTTGTATTGTGACATATTTAGGAATTAAATTTGATGTTGAGAGTTAGTTGTTGATTTGGCTATACTTCCAAATCGACACCAATTCTCAACTCATCACTCTCTCGGCATCTAATTTCCTTTCGTTTATCCTTTTCCCCTTTATGCACTCAACGAAGACTTCAAAGTCCGCCAAATTTAGGGGTCCAAGAATTCCATCTGACACGAGCCTCTGAATTTTCTATTTAGAGATGTGACCTAGGCGTTTGGCCATAATGATGCTGAATTCTCATTTAGTTTTTATTTTGTACCTGTTTGCAGTATTTCATTATTATAGAAATTTAAGTCAAGTCTATATAGATTATCCACCAAATGACCAGAGCAAATATTATTCGAATTATAAAAGAGACTGACTTTATTGTCTCTGAACGAACAAAAATAACATGATTTGTCCAAACGAGAAACAGAAGCCAAATTCTGTCTAAAAGATGGTATATAAAATGTCTCTAATAAATCCAAGTAAAATCCACTTGTGGAACATAATCTAAAGGTTCCTATAGCTTCGACTGCAACTATATTGCCGTCTGCCACATAGATGTATCTTTCAGCATCACTTGGCGGTCAGCTCCACAGGCAACCCTGCATAGTAACACTTACATGAGTAGTAGCAGCAGAATCTACTCACCAGGTATCAACATGTGCATAACTTAAACCAGTCTCAAAACAAACGAAAGTAAGAATTATGCTCTTCTTTACACGCCAAGTGGTATATTTGGTACAATCCTTCTTCATGTGTCCTACCTTCTTACAGAAGAAACAGGTTAAAATTTGATAATATTTCTTAGCCTTTTTCTACTGAGAAGATATATCTGTAGTAGTATCACGCTTTCTTTTATACTGAGAAGATGAAGTCATGTGAGCACTTTCAGTCTTATCTTGCTGTAGCCTCTCTTCTTCTTGCACACAGTGAGATATAAGCTTATTCAATGACCAAGTGTCCTTCAGAGTGTTATAACTCACTTTGAATTGCCCAAAGTGTGCAGGAATGGAGATCAAAATGAAATGCACGAGTAAGTCTTCAAACAACTCTAACTTTAGTGCTTTCAATTTTGAAGCAAGATGAGACATCTCCATAATGTACTCCCATATGTTCCCTTTACCTTTATACTGCATGGAGACAAGTTCGCTCAAAAGGCTACTTGCCTCTGCCTTTTTATTCTTAGCAAAGAATTTTTCAACATTTTTCAAGAACTGTTTGGCATCTTTACCTTAGTAATTGAGCCCCAAAATGCCTCAGGAATTGAGCGTTTCATGATCATGATGCTCATTCGAGTGGATCTCTCCCACTTCTCTATTTTAACCTCATTAAGATTTTCTGGAGTGGAAGTGGGTTTCTCCTCTCTAAGAGCTATATCCAGATCCATACAACCGAGGACAATCTCCACGGTATCCTTCCAAACTTTAAAGTTTGAACCATTCAACATAGGAATACTGCTAATTTGTGCAGAAACATTGGTAGCTGAAGTTATAGTTTCTTTATTAGAACAAAAAAAGAACATGCAGTAAATATTAGTTTAATAATGGAAAAAAACTCATATTGAGATATCTAGAACAACATTAATTTTCAATCTTTGGATAGAAAAATTAACTGTAAGTGATACTCTCATTACAGTAATCAAATATTGTCAAAATTCCTGTCACACACTAAACCTTTCTTTGGACCGATTGAATGTGCACATGAAAACTTAAACTTCGCAACCTATTTATTACCGCATATATTTTCTATTAATTGGCCAAACAATAACCTTCCTTTGGGTCGATTATTAATCGCATAATTAATAAAAAATAAACAAAAATGTGCAATGCTTATTATTTGGCCAAACAATAAACTTTCTTTGGGCCGATTATTATCTGCATAAATAATAAGCATTACTTTATTCTTAATTAACTACCCAAACATGTATTTACCATCAATATGTGTATGTAATTTGGCCAAATATAGACCTTCCTTTGGGCTGACCAATATTCGCATGAATTACATGTTACCATATTTCTAATGTTTTAAATAAATTAATTTTCACAAAAGAGGCTACTTTGGCAACATAATGTTCAATTAATTTATTTTAAAACTAAATCTTTATAAAATATATGGGTATAATAATTCAAACTGTTACCAGTTTCCTTATGTAACAACAAAAAAAATACTTAAATCCTAAAAGGAATTAAATCTTAATGGTGTCTTTTGAGACCTTAAAGAAAAACATGATTATAATTCATGTGCCAAAAATTTTTGATCCGTTAAGATTAAAATCAATCATTATAATTCAATCTTTGCAAAACAAAAAAAAATAATAATTTTGCAAAAGAATGAATCCATATAGACTGATAAAAAAAAGATAAACAAACGAAAAAACTTTCATTTTCCTTAAAAAAAACTGAATTTACATTCACAGATTAAATCATATTGCATATGAAAAGGAAAAAAAAAGTTATAGTAAGTATGCTCTTCATGTACTATTTGTGTATTCTTTATGTACTCTTTATGTACTCTTTCAGTTTTATTAACATGTGCTGTACAATCCAAAAGCAGCACATATTTGAATCTAATTTTACAACCTCAAATTAAGATTCAAATTAAAATAAAATAAATTTATAATTTCTTAATGATTTAATCATAGACTGCTCTCATACCACTTGTTGGAATTTTTACAGAATTCCTTAACCTAAAGATTATCTATGTTAAATCATTAAGAAATAAAATACTGGATGCGAAAGCGTACCTGAATTCATAAACATGAATCATGATAAGAAGAGTTTGGATTTTGTGGTTCTTTCAATCTTCCTCAACCAAAGCCTTCTGTATCCCTAGACGGCTGAATTGTGACTCTTCTGGTGGAGAAAGAGCGACAAAGGCGACTTTGGTATATTGGGGACCAAAACCCTGAAGGCACTATTTATATTTGAGCATGGCACCCATTAAACCCTAAAGCCCAAATAAAATAGTATCTAAAGTCCAAAAGATAATATATCAAAAAAATCAAAAAATAATTATCTAAAGAACAAAAGATAATATATGGTTTTATTCTCATTTAATTCCAAATCAAAAGTAATAATAACTTATTCAATTTAGCATTTATAACAATAAATGAGATCACCATTTATAAGTTATTTAATTTGAAATAGCATAATTTGTTATTATAATTAATATATGGATTGTCCACAAACAAATTAAAAAATTAAAATAATTTCCTAACATGCATCTCATACAAACACTATAGGATGGCCGCGTAATGACTTGCCACTGGGGTTTGTCCCTCCATAACGATACAAGATTTGATTAATCCTCTTTACTCACCAATTCAAATCATGTTTGCCATGATCCATGTGTCAGTGTTATCATAAAAAAAAAGTTTAACTTTTGTACTACAGACTCACTTGGTATATTGTCTACTCCTTTAAATGTAAACACAATAAAAAATAATTATTCTTCTCTTTTTCAAAGTACAAGTCCAATTTTTTCTAATATGTCAAAAATATTACCATCAGAAAGTTTTATAGTTACTATTGATATATTGACAAAGTTTCGTTAACAGATAAATGAGAATTATTATAATTTGGCTAATATATTGACTTATCATATGACAAAAATACTTAATTTTTTCATTGAATCGACAAATACTAAGTATGAGCAATTAATCTATAAAATCAAATTGCTAAAATAGTTAGTATAAAAAAATTAAAATAATTTTATTGAAGTACAAGAGATAAATCCAGAACAAAATTTTTTTGTACATAATATGTATTTTGGTAGACAAGATCAAAATGATGGTAATATGATAAAAGATGACATTTGACTATAACAAAATATTAATCATGATGTTGAACAAAATGACATTGGAAAACAAGATGTATGTCAATCAAGTGATTAAATGGATTCTGAAAAGATTGAGATTTAATATTGGATTTGCAAATCAACCAGTTTATGTCTCTTTTTTTTAAATTTATTCAACAAATTGAATTGCCTGAGGAATGTGAAAGTTTCCTAAGTTATTAATTACATTTTCTGAAAAAGATGAAGAATCGTCAGTAGAGCATATTATTCGCTATATTGTTGAAATCAACGAGGTGGCATCAAATTAGTATTTAAAGATAAAATTCTTTCCCTCCTCATTGACAAAAAATGCCTTTACGTGATTTTTAAACCTAAAGCCAAATTCAATTTACTCTTGGATGCAATTAGAAAAATATTTTCATAAATAATTTTTCGTAGTGAATTAAGAATCAGTATAAGTGATTTATTCTCCATCAAACGTAATGTAGGAGAATCAATTGATAAATATTTGACTAGATACAAAACTACGAGAAATAGATTATTTATTCTAGTTCCAGAATATGAAGTTGTCAAAATGGCCATAAATGGATTAGAATTTGGAATTAGGAAAAAGCTTGTAAATCAATAATATCATGACATGACTCAACTTACTGAAAATGTTAGAACAAATTGAATAGTTGAAAGTTGAGAAAGAAGTAAAATATAAAGAGATGATAAAAAAAAGATTGAATAATCATCAAATAAATACATGTCATTGAATAAGTCTTGTAGAGGATGATCGAAAAAAATTTCTGAAGTACAAAGTAAATGACTTTTCTATAAATAATGGATAATTTTGATAATAAAAAAAAAAGCAAAAAATGATCTCATATTCTTTATTTTTCTATTGACTCTCATCTTTTTCTCATTCTTATTTTTATTTCTTTTTCTTTTCTCTCTTCTTTTTCTACTTCTCTATTTCTTTTTACTTTCTTAATATTCACTGTAATCTACTTTTTTTGTTTTTTTTTTCTTTCTTCTTCTTCTCTTATTTCTCTGTTTTTCTATCTCTTTTCTCTTTCTTATTCATCCTAATCTTCTTTGCTTTCACTTTTTCATTTTTATTATCTTTTAAATTCTTATTTTTTTTCTTGTCTTTTATTTACATTGTTATGGTTTTATTTTTTCTAAACAAAAAAAAATTATGTGTCAAGTTTAAAATTATAAAAAAAATAATCTCTCATTACATTTGGATATGTAATTCGTAAGTATAAAAGCCTTATTGACTTAAAAATTCTGTTGAATCTATTGGCATTTGAACTTAAAACTATTAAAATATCAGTATAAAGATTTTATAGGCTTAGAAATTTTATCAAATCTAATTGCCACTTAGAGTTTAACTTATGAAAGAAACGACTCTACGAAGTTAAGATTCCGTTACTTCTGAGGTTAAAAAAAATTGTGTCAATTAATAATATCAGTTGGAACAATAAAAAGGTATGTGTCAAAAATTCTCAACTAAATATCAAAGGTTAAGACAAAGGTCAATTGACACACATTTAATGTGCCAAAAATTACAACTGATACTATTTAGTACGCTTAGAAGTTTCATACAGAAGAATAAATTCCATTGACAGTTAGATATTCAACTATTAATTTAAAAACTTTATAGGCTTAGGAATTCTGTTAAGTTTATTACTTTTTTTTTTGGTGAAAAAGGGGGGTCAAAGACCCCAAAAAAATAGAAACTAACAAGAGCCTCTCGGCCTTAGAGAACCATAACTATCTAACCAGAGAGAATTCCTAATGTCAGGAGGCGGAGTATCAAACAGATGAAGACCAAGAGGAAGATGCTGTCCTTTCTTGGCAAGAGTGTCAGCTACAGTATTCGCTTCTCTCAGGGTATGCTTCCATTCAATCTTATGAATGTGGCTACTTAACAAGCTTATATCATCAAGGGGAGGTTTTCAAGGATGAGAATTAGTACAACCTTCTCTTATAAAATTAATAGCCATGGCCGAATCAGACTCAATGAGAACATGAGATAATGCATTTGCTATCGCAATGTGTGGACCCTTTACAATGCCCCAGAGCTCAGCTTGTGTGATGGAGCAGCTACCTAAATTGCAAGAGAAGCCAACAACAAATCTGCCAAGATGGTTACGAAACACTCCTCCACAAGCTGAATTGTTTTCTCGCTTGAAAAAGGATCCATCCACGTTCAACTTCATGCAATTCTCTACAAGGGGATACCATTTTATCATGCTTATAGCTATAGTATGACTCCATTTCAATTGGGAGCTTCTCCTCATAACGCTCAACATCTCTTTTCCACGGGATTTAATAACTTCAAAAGCTGCTGTTGGGTGCATCCTCTTACCTTCAAAAATATATTTATTACGAAAGAACCAGAGACATGAGTTTGCCACTCCAAAAATACATGACCAATCAGTTGCATTAGATAAATTGGCAAAGAGCCAATCTCTAATAGTCATGTCAAAGAAATCTGTAATAATGTTGTGAGCCTTGAAGAAGTTCCAAACCGCTTTGGCAAACGGACAATCTCTAAGCACGTGGAGAATATCTTCATCCGCTGCATTGCAAACCGAACATTGAGCAGAATTGGACATATGTCGTCTTCTCCGTTTTACATTTGTTAGAAGCACATTATGGGCCGCTAACCAAAGGAATGATTTTATTCTTTCAGTTCCTTTCCATTTCCAAACCAATTTAAAGAGTTCATCTGAGGGTGTTGCATCATCAATAATTGATTTGTATGCTGATTTGAGGGAGATAGAACCATCTAATGTACCAGACTAAGCAATGCTATCCATTCCTTTCCATGGCGATGGAGGCACCATTGCACTGATCCTCTTGATTACTGAGTCCGGGAGCCATTCGCTAAGCTTCGTTAAGTCCCAAGACCCTGAAACAGTAAGGAAGTCCATCAAATTACAACAAGTATCTAAAGGACTGATTACCTGAGTTGCATGATGCTCAAGTTCCCAAGTTCTGGCACCCAATTGTGCTTCCAAAAATTTATGTTTGTTCCCTCTCCAATACGCCAAATAGTATTTCTTTCCACCCCATTCCAGGTTGTGCATATGCCTTTCCACAAGTTGGAAGCCTACTTTTTCCTAGAGACCCTTGGGAGCAGATCTTCTCCACAGTTATATTTAGATCTCAGTACTCTTGCCCATAAAGAGTCCTTATTTTCTATTAGAACCCATCCCATTTTCATCATGAACGCATGATTCAGATCCTTTGTATGTCTAATACCAAGGCCTCCTGAATTTTTTGGGACTATTCATCTTCTTCCAACTAACAAGATGAACCCTTTTTGATTGATCAGTTTCACCCCAAAGGAAGGACCTGCATTTACGATCAATTATGTCACAAGTAGCAACTGGTAAAATAGCAGTTTACATTGTATAACTAGGTAAAGAAGATAAAACAGATTTCACCAGTGTTGTCCTTCCGGCCAATGACAAAGATGAAGCCTTCCAATTGTTGAGCCTAGTATTCAGCTTATCAATAATCCCACTATAGGTATTCTTCGACACTCTAGAGTAGAGGAGAGGGACCCCCAAATATTTACCAAGATCATCAGTTCTTGAAAATTGGAGGGAGTTGCTGATTTTACTTCTGACATTATTACTCACATTAGCGAAAAAAAAAAGATACGAGTTTTCTCATTGCTGACTTTCTGTCCTGAGCTCGAGCAAAAAGTATCTAAGACTTTGTTAATAACATCGGCCTGTTCCATGCTAGCTTCGGCAAAAAGAATGAGATCATCCACAAAACATAGATGAGATAGCTTAGGACCATCTTTCTTGAGACAAATAGGCTCTTAAAACCCCAAATTCACTGCAGAGGTAATAAGCTGAGAAAGTCTTTCCATGCAAAGGACAAAAATATAGGGTGAGATGGGATCTCCTTGACGGATTCCCCAAATATTAAGTCTATTACTAATAGGGCATTTAATCTATCAAACTAATATGTGTTCAAAGTGTTAACTTAAAAGTATTTGACACTTTCAATATCAATTGACATTCACACGTCAACTTGTCAAAGATAAGATAAATGTCAATAAACAACTAAATATTTTTACTTTCAATCATTGCATGTCTTCAAATGAGAAATTTTGAATAATATATATAACTTCTTTAAAAAAAATATAACGTTTTTATCTTGTTAGACAAAAAATTATTATTACTTAGGAAAAAAGAGTTGTTTTAAGTAAATAAATATAAAATAATATTATTGTCAATTTATGTTATTTTTAAAAGTCAGTTTTAACACGTTAGAAAAGTTTCCAACTGACACTAGAAATAAAACAATTTTAATTAAAATTTGAACTAAATCCGAATTTATGGTCATGATATCTCAAAGATATAACTATCAGTGATAGTAATAAAGCATAGAAGTAGAAAGTACAGGAGCAGTCAAGCAACAAGTGTGGAACGGTTATTTAAGTTTAAAAACTGACGAAGATATATTATATGAGTAACGGTCAGTAGATATTAGGTTAGTCTATAATAAAATTTTGGACACACATTATAATCAGTTCAATTCTTCTGAAAAAAAATTTAGAAATCCAAAAAAAAAAACTCTCAGCTTCCTTGACATAACAGAGTAAAACTGATAATCTTGAGTAATTCTTTGAAGTCTAAACTCAATCTTATACTCTATTTTTTATTTTTTAATTAAAATTCTTTACTTTTATTTATTCTTTTTCCTTTCTTTTTTAATTTTTACATTTTACTTTGCCTTCGACATCTTGTATGTTTTTTTATCTTTAATTTTATTTTTAAAATTATAATTGAGACCTTAAGACGTCTACAAACAGAATCATTTTCGCTCCTTGAATTAAAATTATGAAACAAAATTTGAAAGTTAATTTATTTGTTGTTAACAATAGAACAACAAATCAAGCAAAATAATGCAAGCCACACAAATTTTAAATTAAATTCTCTAATGAAACAAAATTGATGTGACTCCAAGTGGAAAAATTTATGTTTATCTGAATAAATAGCTTAAAGTTGATATGGTGGAAGAAATCAAATTTTGAGCATAGACAGTAAAATTTGGTCCAAAAGGCCAAAATCGCATTGTGAACATAATACATATATATATTTCATTCTCTTAACACCAATAGAGTGTCGGTGGATACATACTTTAATTTCCATGTAAATATGTGTGCATCCTTCTTCTAAGATCGATATGAACTAAGATAATAATAGATTCTGACTATATAAAAATAACCATAAAAATATTTCTCTTTTCATTAACCCATGAAAATATCGAAAGTCCTCAGAAAATTGCTTCGGGTGTGTTTAGCAACTACATCAGAAAGTATAAAAATGCGTTTAAGTTTATTAAACGCCGTTTTTTTATATTTGGCAACTTTTATTCTCTGATCGCAGAAGTGATTTTGTATCTCAAAAGTCCATTCACTTGAAGCAAAAAATTATAACTTCTGCATTCACTCAACATACGCTTAGGTTTGTTGCTGATCATTGTTGATTTTTTGCATAATTTTTTTATCACTTTTAATACTTTTTTTTCATATTTAAAATTTTTATTAAATTTTTTATTGTAATTTTATTATAATATTATTATTATTAATTTTATTAAAAAAGACAAAATAAATAAAAGATTGATCATATATAACAATAGAGTCATAAATAATAAAATTTTATCATTCAAAATAATACTAAATAAAAGAATACTGAGAATATTAAAATAATTATAAAATATTTTTAGTTTAATA
>NC_029794.2:35594794-35595375 GCF_000816755.2 Arachis ipaensis | reverse complement strand
TACACTGAATGAGAAGAAAAAAAAGACTACAGACGAGATAAAAAATCAAGTGCAAGGTAAAAGAAAGAGCGTTTTAATATGGTAGAAGTCTTTTTAAAAGATCAATTGGTAGTATATCGTGAAACAAAAATACATGATGAAAGAAAAAAAGTTCTTAAACATAAATCATTTAGAGAATTTGAAATACATGGAAGATTCAAGTTCAACAAAGTGCTTTCTGGATGACAAAAACACAGAAGAAGTCATTTAAAAAACTCAATTGGGTTCCAACATGAAACTTTCAAAAATACAATAATAATAGATGATATTAATTGTAAGGGGACTCATGATATGATAGAAAAAGAATATATCTCGCATCCTTTAATTCTACCGAATTTTAAAGATGTTATCAGGAAAAGTTTACCTTAACTGAGTTTTCTGTAAAACCCACAAAATTAATAAATAATTAGCTAATAAATTAATTATTAATCAGAAAAAATAGAAAAGAAAATTGTATAGTTTAATGAGATAAAGCTAATTAAAATAAGAATTTTGACATTAATTTTAAAAGAATTGGCTCAAAATTGGGCCGAACGGACCAA
>NC_029794.2:35591308-35594596 GCF_000816755.2 Arachis ipaensis | reverse complement strand
GAAACAGATTTGGGAAAGGGAAGAACAATGAGCACCAAACCAAACCCTTGCTCCATTTTGAATTCGCCATAACCTTCAATCCGGAGCTCCGATCGCAGTATTGTTTGCGGCCACGCGACGAGCTCTACAAAATCCAGTAACTAATTTGGTAAGAAATTCACATTTCAATTTCAGTTCTCTCCTCCCCAAATTTCAAAATTTTATGTGTAATTATGTTGAATTTTGCTTGATTTTGGTGTTTAGGTTCGAATTAACTTGCGGGTATCGTCGGGTTTAGCTCGCTTGAGCTGTGGGTCAGGTAAGCACCCTCAAACCCTTGGTATATATGTTGAATTGGTGAGCTTCATGTTGATTTTGTTGGTAATTATGATAATATATTGAAATTGATTGTTGGATGGAGCTAGTTTGAGAAATTGGAAGCTAGAGGGCTAACCTTGGAGGCCGGGTTTTTCTTGGTGAGGAGCTGGAATTTCAAAGCTTGAGGTGTGATATATAAGAGAGGTGCTCCAGGCTTATCGGGGAATCAGACAAGGTATAGTTTCGGTTTCTCGTAACTAAAATATAACATGTCGTGAAAACTTAGGTTAGTTGACCGTAGAATAAGAATTGAATTATTGATGATTGTGATGAATTGATATGCATAAGGATTAGTGAGTTTGAGGTTGTTGTTGGTGCTATATGTTGTGATATTGGTATTGTGTTTGATCGAGATAATTGGTGATATGTATGATAATAATAACGATGATGATGTATATTGAACTTGAATTGTTGGATATGGTAATGATAATGTATATATTGAAAATATTGTATTGAATTGAATGTGGAATGGTTGAGTTCATTGTTATTTGGCATGAGGAAGTTGATGGTGTTGATGAGTTGAAATAGTGAACTATATATTCATTATGGTGATAAATGTGATGTTAGATTGAAATTGGTTATTGATTGGAGTCAAAGTGAGAATTTGGAAGCTTAAGATCAAGTTTTTGGAGTTTGGGTTTTTTGGTGAGAGGCCGAAGTTAAGGAGCTTGTGGTACGGTGAATGCTTGAGGTGTTCCGGGATTAACAAGAAATTGGCCAAGGTATGGTTTTGGTTTCTTGTAACTAAAATATAATGGGTTGTGAAAACTTAGGCTAGATGACCTAGGATAGGTTGAACCATGTATTGTTGTATATTGTGTTGAATTGAATGTGGAATGGTTGAGTTGATTATTATTTGGCATCAGAAAGTTGATGGTGTTGATTATATATATATATATATGAGTTGTTGATATGGATTATGTTGTTGTTGGAAATGAATTATTATGTGGGAGTGATCATATTTGTGAAATTGATGTGATATGGAGTAGAATTGGTGCATTGAAGAATGTTGGGACTTGGTTTGATGTGGTTTGGGTAAGTTTTAAAAAGGGTTGGAATTGAACTGTTGTGAAAATTGAGGTTTAGCAATCTTTGGGAATTTTTGTGAAAAGTTAAATTTTGACCAAATTTTAGCAAGTTATAACTCGGCTTTCGGACCCCTAAACTTTTTCAAAATTATCTCACATGAAATTTGGGTCCGTGAAGTTTACACCGTTCGAAAAACGGATGAAAAATATTTTAAAACGAAAAAGTTATGCACGTTGAAAGTTCGGTGTGCAAAACTGAAATTTTGCAGCACTGAGCTAATTTGCCACCCTGCAGAATTCGCGTACGCAACCACCTGCACGTGACGTGGCTATTCCCTTCGGGTTTGGTGTCTCGCGTACGCGAGCAGGTGCATGCGTACGCGAGCAAGGAAAAACACACACACGCGTACGCGTGACCCACACGTACGCGAACCCCCTATTTTCAGCAAAGTGTATTTTATATTTTAAATCCGAATTTCGAACCTCTAAACCTCTATTTTCACTCTTTTAGCCCCTAAACCTTAGTTATATGTTGATTGATGAGAAGAAGTTAGGAAGGGGTGGTAACTTGGAAATGAAGAAAGCTTGAGACATGATGAATTATGTCTGAGAAGTGCAGAGATGTGATATACAAGTGATGAATGAGATATGATTGGGAATGAATGTGTGAATGATTTATAATGAATTTAAAAATGAGAATTCTTTGTGGGGTTCGTAGTGGTTTACCACTCATGTGTTTGTGTTGTTTTCCAATTGAAGATCTTGCGAGGTTCGTGGTAGTGTACTGCTCGTAATGGTGGGGTTCGTGGTGGTGTACTACCAACCGGTTTTCAAGAGGACGATATCCGAGTTAGCTACCGAATGTGTCGGGTACTGGCCAAGTAACCGACACGTGAGCTCATAGCCAGTAGGAAAAGCATGCATCATATGCATTTATGTGTCTTGTTTGGTTTTGTATTCTTGGGCTTGGTAATTGATATTCATGCTTAACTGCTATATGTTCTGTTTGCCGTATCTATATCCTACTTGTATTTGCTTTGTTTGTATTTCTTGTCTGTGTACTAGAGCTTTGGAGGATTGGAGGAAAGGCAATGAAATTAGGGATTAAGTTAGAATTGGGATAAAATCAAGAATCCTTAGATACTTTACCTTATTTATGGTTTTAAATGTTAGTTTTAAGTTTGAATCTTTTGTCGGAAGTTTTAGGATTGCCTTCGACTTTTCCGGAACCTTATATGTTAGTTATGTAGGCACTGTTACGATGCTGAGAATCTCTGATTCTCACCCCATACATATTTTGTGGTCTTCAGATGCAGGATGTGAGGCACCTCACTAGACATACTGGGAGCTTCTGAAAGCGAAGATCTTTTGTGCTTTTGGGACTTTATTTTTGGTTATGTCATATATATGTAGATACTTATTATCTCCATTATATATGTATATTAAGTTTTATCCTTCTTAAAGGTTGATTTGGAGAAAATAAGTTCTATAAACTGTATTTTGGACATGTCTTTTGGGATTCTCTTATATATGTGTATATATGTATATATATGTTTTGACCGGTTTTAACTTCGCGAGGCGAGTCAGGAGATCTGTTATCTGTATCTTTGGAAATCTTTTCATATATGTGTGTGTGTGTGTGTGTGTGAATTACGCGAGTGATGTGCTTTTCTGTTTAACGCTTTTGTTTATATTTCCTTAAAAAGGCTCCTAGATAAAACCCTTTTTCACCTATATTATATATATGATTTTATTTTTAGAGGTTGTAATATCTCGCCACCTCGATTTTATGACTATAGCATAAGACTTTCCATGGTAGGGTGTTACATTTTCAATATAAGAGACCAACCCAAATGTTGATGAGAAGTGTGAGAAAGTGTGATGTGAAGGAGAAAGAAAAATA
>NC_029794.2:35587497-35591160 GCF_000816755.2 Arachis ipaensis | reverse complement strand
GAAAAGTAAAAACATATAATAAAAAGGGGGAGTTGATAAAGAAAAGGATAAAACTAAGAGTGGGGTAACAAAAAAAAGAAGAATACAAAAGTGGAAAAAAGAACTAAACGGAAATTTAGAGAAGAAGTTAGTAAGAAAAGAAACAAGGCAGACTTTGAGGGAGAAGTTCCAAGTGCAAGTGAAGATGATGAGTCTGGAAGTGAAGCTACTAAAATATGAAGAATATGATTGCAACTTAATTTGACTTGTAATGAGGATGAGGCTATAGTAAGTTACATTAGGCAGGACATGCGCGGGAAAAATGAAATAGAAGATATAAGTATAACTACAAGAACCAGAAGAAGAAAAAGAGTAACACAACTATAGATATCAGAAGAAAGAAGTTCAACAAAAGAAAAATATGTTATAAGTCTTGTAGTGTCTTTCATATAGAATCGTGTTGTCTTACTTGTTATGGAGTCGTATTCTGTCTTGAACTGCAAGAACGTCAGGTATTGGTTGTGTTTGATAAAGAAGGTTTGTTTTAGAGCTATTTGTGCTGATGTATTACCATGTTTGGGTGTGTTAGTCTCTGTATGGCTTGTTTTTATTCAGTTTGAATGGTTGTGATCTTTTGATTTATAGTCTTGTATGCACGGAGTACTGACCTTATCTCTCCTTCGAGATCTAGAGTTTTACAAACGATACAAAAAAGACAAAGACTTCTTCATATCTGATATCTATGAGAAGTTGAATACAATAAGCCTTCAAGTCCAAATGAAACTTAGATCAAGCTAAGTCGCACATCCTCTGTTAAATGGTCGTTAAATTTAGGCCATTGAATGCCATTTTCTTGACCACTAAATATAACTGCGGACCTAATAAGTGCATTAGTGCAATTTACTCTTCAAATCGTTCTTTTTTTTGTCTTTTTCACTCCGAATCTGCGTCTGATCTGCCCATTATCAGTCTGTGCTCCATGCGCCTTCATAATATTATAAGCATAGTCCCTGATCATGTCCACAGCTGGATTCGGTCTTTGAAGTGGGGGCTTGAATATCTCCTTGTTCCGCCAATTCCATATCATCCAACATGTAACTAAAAAAAAATAGTTATGTAAGTAATCCAAATTTCCATTTTGGTGATTGGTTCCAAGGAAAGATTCCATCGGATCCAAATATCGAAGGGAGTTCTAAAAAAATTGACAATGTAGCTGGGGTGGATAAGTTGCACCCATATCCTTAACGCTGCCGCGCAGTCCCGCAACACATGCATCAAGTTCTGAGTTACCTTATTACATCTATGGCAATTTGGATTAGTACCAAACATTCTCGTCAAAACCGATGATGTTTAAATATTCAGACCACGCCCACCTTGGCACTTTGTTATGTTCTTCAATTAGCTGCCAATATTCTGTTTCTGTTCTACTATTAGATTATGTTCTCAACTCAAGCCATATTGTCACGGGTTTATGTTTATATGATCGTTGAGCCATTTATTAAAACTTTGCAGATTGCCATAATAATAGATGAAGACTCATTATTATAATCCATTTTATAAATATAACGAGTACAAAGTAATTAGTTTGCAATCTTATTCACACGTAATAACAATATAAACCGCAGGCCTTCATCTTGTTTCCTAGCTTTGATGAATTCATTCAATATTTGATCTGGGCGAAGAGTCGATTAGAGGTTCCACCCAAAAATGAAGCAAAGAATAAGAATAATATGATGCAATGCAAATGGGACTTGCCTAAAGCATTAGATGATTAGAAACAAGCTAAATGCAGAGAAAATTAACTCCATTTTTTTTGGTTAATCTAAGTCACTTTAATTTAACTGCCCTTTCAAAAAGCTTATGAACAGACCGAAATGTTTTGGCATTCAAGGAAGAAATGCCAATTCCGAGGTTCATTTTATAATTTTAGCCATAGCATCATCTCAAATTTTGCCATCACAAAAAGCTAGAAAATTATTCTTAGACTTGTCTCCAACAGTAATGATTACAACAATAATATATCAAGCACACTAAGAAGCCTTTTGAAACATTTCCATATATCATGGATATTAGTATTCTTCTTCCCCACAACTTCACTATCTTTAGAGGAACCAAATCCTACACAAAATGCAAGAAGGTAAAGCAGTTCGGTGCTAAGTGATTAAACACCTCTTCCACTATAATCGTCAGTACATTAACCAATATATCACAATTAACTAAGCATATACATAATCAAGTTTCCACTACAACGTGGTAATTGGGAGTCCATCCATCAGTTTTCAGTTATCTAAGCTAAATTCAATTATTGATTCCCCTGACCTCAGATCAAACCCTCAAAAGCTGCATCTTGTTGGCAAAAGCAATGGCGATCCAATCGGGCTGCGCCACGGACCACTGCAATTGATTAATCTCAGAAGCAGCAGAATACACAGACATTGGATCAATCCCATTAGGTCCAGCCACAGTAGGCAATTCCCAAATCAGAGCCTGAGCATCATCCCCAGCAGAACAAATGTGCCTAGAACTCTGCGGAGCCCAAGCAATTGCACTCACACTCCCACGGTGCCTCTCTAACTCCGCCACTGGCATCGTCGGAGACCTAATATCCAATATCACAACTTTATTACTGTCCATCAAGATGGTCGCCATGTACCTCAAATCCTGCTTGTTCCACGCCAAACGCAGCAATGGCGTATCGGGCTGGGGGCTCTCGTAGATGATTGTGGAGTGCTCCTTATCCCTCAAATCGAAGATTCGAACAGATCCATCAGCGGAAACCGAAGCGAAGACACGGGCTTCACCCCAAGCAATGTCGTAAACCTCTTTATCGTGCGCAATGAGCTGCGTTTCAACGACGCCCTTTTCGATGTCCCAGATTGTGCAGGTGGTGTCGATGCTTGAGGTTCCGATGCGTTTGGGATCGATGTCGTTCCAATCGAAGGAGGTGAGAGGGGCGCAAAACTCGCTGGTCTTGCTGTTGTTGAAGAGGGAAAGGGCCTCGACGGAGGATTCGCGGACCTCCCAGAGGCGGAGGTAGTCACCGGAGGTGGCGAGGAGGTCGACGGCGGAGTGGCGGAGAAGGGAGAAAGGGGTGGAGGGGTGGAACATGAGCTTTGTGGGAGGGTAAGGGTGGTCGAAGGAGAGAGAAGGGTTGGGCCTTAGGGTTAGGGTTTCGGGGTTGAAGGAGAGGATGTCAACGCGGTTTGTGTATTCTTCGATGAAGCTTCCGACGGCGATGCGTTGGTGGTTGGAAGAAGTGGAAGAGGAGGAGAGGGCCATGGCGTACAGAGGATAAGTGGAGTCATAGGTAGCGGAGTTATCGGATCGGAGCTGGGATTCTTGGGAAGAGTTGTCCATTTTCTCGGGAAAGTGAGGAAAAATTGAAGGGGTGTTTGTTTTGGAGTGGAGAGGTTAAGAGGTATCAGGTTCAGATGTGTGTTTGTAAGGACTGAGTGGCAACCGAAAAGTTAGGTGGTTCAGGAGAGTGGAAAATTCAGTGAGTCAAGGCCACCGCTCAAGACTGGAGAAGACGAAAATTAAATCTGAATATTATAATGATGGTGGGCTGGTCCTTCTCTAATGAAGACGAAGAAACAGGGTGAATCATGTGAATCATCAACTTGCAGTATTCGTTCTCATTCAATTCTTACTCGTCAAAGTCTTCATCACCACTCACCAGCGGGA
>NC_029794.2:35586431-35587093 GCF_000816755.2 Arachis ipaensis | reverse complement strand
CTTAACTTAAATGTTAAAATTTTCTTGTTCTAATTTTTTTTAACTACATTATTGAACCTTTGTTATGGTATTAAATTCAATTTTTGAATTTTTGTTCAATTTTTTTCTGAATAATAATGGTATTAAGTGAAGTTATTGTTCGTAAAAATTTGACTAGTAATCCAACTTTTCATTCAAAAAGTATAAGTAGAATTGTTAGTCAAAGACAGTTGCTAAAAAAACACTTTCAAGTAAAATTGACGTAGGATTGAAGAATGTGATTTCTGTTGAAAAAAATGAAAAGAAAATACAAATATAAATAATGTCATAAGATTTTTTTAGAAGTTCATAGATTAAAACACCATTTATAGCGAAAAGTCAAAGGACGTTAGGACTTATACAACTATTAGTGATGAAGAAAGTAAAATTTGAGATTTTTTTTTTTTTGAAACAAAGGAGCTCAACACCAAAGTGGAACAAAAAATCAATGGCAAAAATAAACTAACACAAACAAAAACCACCTAACAGCTTACAAAACAAAAACATATCCCATTGTCATCTTTGGCATTACCATCAACAACAAAAGGGATCTTTATACCTCCACTACTAGTAACTATGAAAAGACATGTCAAAGATATCTTCTACGCCTGTTTCTTTATTCTAAAATATCCTCCCGTTCTTTT
>NC_029794.2:35565602-35586302 GCF_000816755.2 Arachis ipaensis | reverse complement strand
TGAACCATTTTTCGCGCTCCTCCTTTCTAACGCTTGTGTCTGTCCAACTTTAAAAATGTTCCTTCACAGTACCAGGAAAAGGACCATTTCCTGTCAAAATGATCTAACCAAGTGCACCAAACCTGCTAAGTAAATTCACATCCAAGAAATAAGTGATGAACATTTTCAACATCTTTTTTCATAGAGCACACATATTATCCTCATGATTAACTATCCCAAACCGACATAATCTTTCTTTCGTATTCACCCTTCCTATCAAGACAAACTAAGCAAACAGCTCCACTCTTTGAGGAACTAAGCATTTCCAAATAGTCTTGGTGAAGCTATAACTTGTTACGTCCTCCGGGAGTGTTTCCTTGTGCAACACCTGCACAAATGAGTTAGTAGGAAAAACACCTTGTCTATCAAACTTCCACACAAGCGTATCCTCTCTGTTAGCCGCTAGTTTAACCAGCTTCAGAGTGTCATGTAACTGATTCATAAGTTTCAACTCCCATTGGAATAGTTCAAGTCTCCATTAGAAATTCCAAATCCACTCTATCCCATTCCATAACCCACAGACTCCAATGACAGATCCTTTTTGGATTGAAATCGAGAAGAGCCTTGGAAACCTATCTTTTAGAGCACCAACAATATAGTAAGACGTCCTCCCAGAATCGAGTTCTTCTACCATCACCAGCCTCCATGGTCAGCCCAGTGATCATCTTCTCTTTTACATGTTGCTCCTTAATCTGTAACTAACAGATATCCTTCCATGGACCTCCTCTAGTAGGTAATGTCTAGGTGGATAGTAGCTCATTAGGATTGAAATTATTACAAGAGCATACCACCTTCTTTACCAATCTTACCAAGTTTCTATTCACATTACATAATCCTCAACTCCAATGATCAATTGTATCACACTAAAACAATTTTCCACCCAACACAATAATCAATCATCATTATATCGGTAACAATCATCATAATCAATCTCATTCAATCTCAATCTCAAACTTCAATATCATTTATCAATATCAACAACACAATTCATTAAAATAATCAAAATCATCAAATCATCATACATCCTTATTCAACAATCTCAACAACCAATTCAATCCAAATCTATCCTATGGGTCACTAGACTAAGTGTCCAGAAATATTATATATTACATAGAGAAAATCGAAACCATACCTTAGCCGATTCCCAATATGCACTGAATCACCAAGTTGAATCCAACTCAAGCCTCCAATCACCAACAATCAATCCAAAGCTGCAATTAAATGCCAACAATCACAACTTCAAGCTATATACACATAATTCATAACCAATCAACCTAGGGTTCATCATAATCATAATTTCACAAGGGTTGAGAATAAACTCACCTTACCCAATATTGATTGGGTCAAACCCAATAAAAACTAAAGGCTAGAGTGTACCTAAACACCCAAAATTATAAAATTTCACTCAATACAAAACCCAAATTTCGAATTTATGAAAGGAAATTCTGAGGGGGAATTCATGATTTTTTTACTAGTTTCTTGGATGAGTTTTGTAGAGCTCTTCGTGGTGATCGTGTGGCCACAAACGGTACGTCGATTGGAGCTTCGTAGCTCAAGTTACAAGCAATTGAAGAAGAGGATGAATAGTGAAATCCCTCTTCATCAATGCAGCTATTAGGGTTGTGTGCAAGTGTATTATGAGACTGAATTGGGTCTAATTGTGTGTTTATATATGTTGGGCTTGGGCCCAACTTGGGTCCGGTCCAATCCGTTAGCATTTTTGGTCCGTTTGGCCCAATTTCGGGCCAAACTTTTAAAATTAGTGCCTGATTTTTAACTTTAATTTATTTCCTAACTTTTTCTACTATTTTTATCATTCTCGCACAGTACGGGACAGACTTAAGCTGGTATTGCCGGTTAATTTACCGGTACGCATTTTTACGCAATTTTTCGAAGAAAATTATATTTTCCAACTCAGAAAAGCCTACTGAGTCCAAATATCATATTTATATTTTCTAATTAATATTCTACAATTTTGAATCTATTCCGGATAGTTAAATTATTATTATTTTACGTTAATTAATTCACGGTTCTTACATTCTCCCTACCAAATAAGAAATTTTGTCCTTAAAATTTGGTTTACCCATCATCATCATTAAATGTTCCCTCAACTTAAATCTACCTCTTACTATGCTTCTTTTCATCCCTCCATGTCAGCTCAAATCTCTTTTGTACATCTTTTATTCTTATTTATAACGTCATATCTTAACCGAATTCAAGCCTACGCCGTACTCATTCTTCTCACTCTTAGCTCCCTTCAATCAACCTCAATACAACATTAGCATTTCAATTCAATTACACCTATAATCATCTCCAAAACCTGCTCTAATTCAATATAATCTTACAGCCATAATTAAACTTAGTTTTTTTAGAAATCCTTACTTATCATAACCTACTAAACTATTCAAGTATTCAAACCTAAGATATATTTAGTCACCATTTTACTACCTCTATTCCCAACTATCATGTTCCATTGCATTCCACAAGCTTCTGCTGCGCCACTCTAATTTTTCTGGCACTAATTAATTAACTAATCTAATTATTCAGTCAAGTCATGCATTATTATCGGATTACAAAACCTAAGCTTACTTCTGAACTTTCTCAACTTGACCCAAACCCTAAACCCTAAACTTTTAAAATTAGCGCCTGGTTTTTAACTTTAATTTATTTCCTAAGTTTTTCTACTGTTTTTATCATTCTCGGACAGTACGGGACAGACTTTAGCCGGTACTGCCGGTTAATTTACCGGTACGCCTTTTTACGCAATTTTCCGAAGAAAATTACATTTTCCAACTCAGAAAAATCTATTGAGTCCAAATATCATATTAATATTCTAAAATTTTAAACCTATTTCGGGTAATTAAATTATTATTGTTTTACGTTAATTAATCGGTTAATTAATTTGCGGTTCTTACATCTTTAGACATGGTAACAATTCTACCACTTCTTAATCGCATGCACCAAATATCAACACTGCATGCATAATGTAATAGTTGAAAACAACAAATTTTGACACAATTAAATTTTCAAACTGTCCCACCGAGCGTGCCAATTTGTTTTGTCAATTTTTAGCAAATCGATGGTGGTTCGATATCTAATCGTCTGGGAGCGAAACCTACTCCTCTTTATGAGTACCAGTTTTATTTGCATCAAAATCCATACCTTTGACAATGACGAAGAAGAAGGAACTAAGTTTTAGCAGAAATTCAAAATGAACAATAAAACTTAAATGACTTGAATAAAAAGAAAATTAAATTATAAAAAGGAAAAGTGTTTGGAAAAATAAAGGACAAATTAAAAGGTAAAGACTGAAAAGGGTAAAAGTTGCTAAATTTAAAGAAAAGGAAAGGACTTTGCAAAGAAGATAAATTGCATAGAAAGAAAGTTACAAGGAATTTAAATGAAAAGTAAAGACATGGAAGGAATTCTTCAAAGAAAAAGACTCTTGACTAACTCAGAAAGTCCCTAGAGATGTGAGTGAGTGTGAGTCTTTTCTCTGAAAAGATTTCAACTCTTTCTTTATCTGCGTCTTGTCAATTTATAGGCCAATCTGTCCAATTATTTACTGATACGACATTCTAGCAGCTAGCTTTGCTAAATAACTGTTCGCGCACTTTATAGATTGAAACTTTGCCTTCGATTCAGTTTTCTGACCACCACTTCGACACTATTTCCCACGTGCATCAATCTGTTCCCACTCTTTGTACAATGTGAATAACTGCCATCAATTTTATTCACTTATCACTCTTCTCCGATAAGACTTATCTATGTTCTTCGAAAATTACTTATCGAGCCTTGACCTCGATGTCTCAAGACCTGCTGACCTCTTCTTCGATGTTAGAAATAAGAGACTAAACTAGAGAAAGGATTTGTGTATTATTGAGTTATGTGAAAAGTACAATGTACAAGGGGTATATATAACCGCTAGAAGAATCAAAGTCATAAAAACATAGAATCCTACAATTAATATACAGATATGCTATATAAATATAAATGATACTAATTGATCTAAATTGATTCTAATGATTCTCTAACATCCACCTCAAACTCAAGTGGGAGCTAAGGATACCATCTTGAGTTTGGATAACAGGGTCCAGAAACAAGTTGGATGATGAGATTTTGTGAAGATGTCAGCAGTTTGATTCAGTGTTCCAACAACAATGAGACGAAGAGCATCAATAAGAATATGTTGCCGAACAAAGTGACAATCAATCTCAATATATTTGGTGCGTTCATGAAACACATCATTATGGGCAATCAAAATAGCATTATGGTTGTCACAAAAAATATCAGTAGGGGATGGCTGAGGAGCACCCAAATCTTCGAGAAGCCAATGGATCGAGACAACCTCAGCAGTGGTGTCAACGAGAGCACGGTACTCAGCTTCTATGCTTGATCGAGCAGTGAATATTTGCTTCTTAGCATGCCAAGAAATGAGAGCATCGCCAAGAAACAAACAGTAACCAGTAGTAGAATGCCGATCAGTGGGATCACCAGCCCAATCAGCATTGGAGTATGCCTAAAGAGACAAAAATGAATGGGTAGAAAAATAAAGGCCATGAAATAGGGTGCCTTTGATGTAGCGAAGAATGTGAAGAACTGCCGCATAGTGAGTAGTACGAGGAACTGACAAGAACTGGATAAGAACATGAATTGGATAGGCGATGTCGGGTCAGGTGACAGTTAAGTAGACTAGACCTCCAACTAACTGTCGATAGAGAGAGTAGGATTATCCAAAATAATGCCATCCATAGGGGTAAATCGAATATTAGGCTCAAGGAGAGTAGACTCAATGCAACTATTGGTAATCCTAGCGCGAGCAAGAAGATCTGAAGCATACTTAGTTTGAGAGAGATAGATGCCATCATCTGTAAATATGACCTTGAGACCAAGAAAATAGCTAAGAGAACTAAGATCTTTCATCTCAAAGGTACGGTGAAGGAAGGCTTTGAGATCAGATATACCATCAACATCATCTCCAGTAATGATCATGTCATCAACATACAAAAGTAGAAGAACAACTCCACGTTCACTTTTACGAATAAAAAACGCATTCTCATGAGGGCTGCAAGTGAAATCGAGATTGCAGATAGTGGTGCTGAACTTGTCAAACCATTCACGAGGAGCTTGCTTAAGACCATAAAGTGCCTTGCGAAGGAGACAGACTTTGCTAGAAAGACAAGGATAACCTGGAGGTGGTTTCATATAGACCTTCCTTTTCAAATCTCCATTAAAAAATGTATTCTTCACGTTTATCTTACTGAGAGACCATTTTTTCGCTGCAGCAATGGCAAAAAGAGCTCAAACAGATGTGAGATGAGCAACAGGAGCAAAAGTCTCTTCATAGTCAATACCATACTCTTGCGTACAACCTTGAGCAACTAAGCATACCTTATAACGGTCAATAGAGCCATCAGAGCGGGTCTTGATCTTGTATACCCATCTACTGCCCATAATTTCCTGATTAGGAGGAGGATCAACCAAATTCCAAGTGTGTGCTTTTTCAAGTGCCTGTATTTCTTCCTGCATTTCTTGTTGCCAATTTGGATTTGTGGAGGCTTCTTTGAATGACTTAGGTTCATATTGATGAAGAATAGTAGAAAAGCAATGATAATCAAGAAGATGAGGAGGTGGATTTCTTACCCTAGAAGAACGAGTGGAAGGAGGAGGCATAACGGTAGGAGTAGGATTATCGTCCAGTCTGGAATCATCAGTAGATGGAGAAGGCGGAAGAGCAGAAGGCTGTAGAGAGTGACCCGAGATAGAACCTGTAGAATCATCACTAGAAAAAAGGTCAACATTGGGTTTAGTAAAGAAAGGTGACTGAGTAGGAGGAATGGACTCAAAGGAGGAAAATTGAGAAAACATGTGATGCTCCTAGAAATCAACATGACGAGATATACGAATGCGTTTAGAGAGAGGATCCCAACAATGATAACCCTTATGTTCAGTGTCATAACCAAGAAAATAACACATGCGAGCCCGAGGTTCAACTTTACTGTGTTCATGAGGTTGAAGAAGAACGAAACAGACACAACTGAATACTCGAAGAGAACTGTAATTTGGAGAGGTATGAAAAAGACGCTCAAAATGAGTAACGTTACCAAGAACAGAAGAAGGAAGTCTATTGATAAAATGAACAGCAGTAATAACAGCTTCACTCCAAGTACGCTCAGGACATAAAGAAGAAAGAAGCATTGCACGAACAGAGTCAAGAATGTGACGGTGTTTGCGTTCAGCTCGGCCATTTTGTTGAGACGTACCAGGACAAGAAAGCTCAGACAAAGTACCCTGTTCTTCAAGAAAGGTTAAAAGTTTGGAATCACGATATTCCATAGCATTATCGCATTGAAAAACCTTAATGACCTTGGAGAACTGAGTTTTCATCATAGTGGCAAAGTTAATATAAATCTGAGGTAACCCATGGTGATTAGTCATCAAATAAACCCAAGTAAAGTGTGAATAATCATCAATGAAAATGACAAAGTATCAAGCTCCTCCCATAGAAGCGGTGGGAGTGGGGACCCAAACATCAGAATGGATAAGATCAAAAGGAGAGCAAGCAAGAGAGGAATTATTATGAAAAGATAAAGCAAGTTGTTTGACAGTTTGACAAGAAATGTAATAAAAAGACTCATTAGGAACCTGACCCAAAATACTCTGAGACACAAGAGGACGCAATTTTCTTAAGGAGCTGTGAGTAAGATGTTGATGCCATAAGTGAAGGGTAGATTGAGAAGAAGCAGCACAGATATTTGGTACAGGAGGAATATGAAGATTCTCGAGTTCAAATAACCTTCCGACCTTACGTCCAGTCCTGATGATTTGTCTCGTCCGACGATCCTGTACATGACAACCAGAATTAGAAAATGTGACATCAAAATCCAAATCAACAAGTTGACCAACAGAAATAAGATTAAAGTTCAATTTGCGAATATAATAAATATCAGGGAGATTAAGAGTTGACTGGGAGATAGAACCCTTGTGTGTTGCGTCCAAGAGGGAACCATTAGTAGTATTGACAGAAGGTGCATTTGTAGTGGTAGACAGAGACAAGAAAAGATTACGCAATGAAGACTTGTGATTAAAGCAACCCGAGTCAAAATACCAGTTAGAATTACCTGGAGGAGTCAAAAAAATAGCAGGGGTATTACCAGAAAGGGAGAGAAGATGCTGAAGAAGAGACGCAATATCAGTGAGAGAGACAGGAGACGAGTTGAGAGGAGCAGAGGTGGTCAATTCAGTAGTAGCAGCAACAGCAGAAGTAGGCATAATCTCAGGGAAGTTGAGACGAGAATGATACTTGAGTTGATTAGGACGTGGTGGACGAATAGGACATGTAGTAATCAATGTCCCGAGAGCTTGCAATAATGGCAGAACAGTTGTGAACAATGGTAACTAATGTGACCTTTTTGGTGGCATGTGCGACATTCAACAGAAGAACAGTCGGAGAAGAGGTGCTCGGAGCTGTTACAGTGTTGACAGAATTTACCCTTTCTGTCAGTGGCAGCAAAAACATCTGACTTTTCCATAATATGAGACACAAAGATCAAAGAGAGGAGAGAAAATTGCAATTTCGGAGCAAAAAATGAGAAATCAGAGTACAGAATCAGAAAGAGCTCACCAAAAAATCTTAGGAAGGGTGCCATTGTCTGCCATGTCAGCAGCCACGTCAGCCAAGAGGGACACGTGACAGCATCGGAAGGAAACACATCAGCGACACGTGGTAGCGTCTGAATGGAGGAAGGAAGCACGCAGGTCAGCCAATCGGACCGGATCGGGTCCAGGCGCGGGTGGTCGGGTCGGCACGGAACAGCTGCAAGGCGACACGTGGATGGCTTTCGACCGTTTGATCGAAGGCACAATCTGACAGCTGAAGATGAATCTAGAAAGAAGATGAACCTGGTGGCGGTAGCGTCTTGTGGCGGCGCGTGAAGGCGCATCCAGCGGCGGATGGCGGCAATTTTGGTGGCGTTGGAATCACGACGACAAGACGAACACGGTGGTTACGAGGGTGACGAACCAAAGCGTTGAAAAGTGAACGAAAAATGAGGCCAAAGAACACTGCCGGAAAAGAAAAAACAACAGGGCTATGAACTAATTTTCATGGGGAAAAAACCTATGTTCTTGATATCATCTTAGAAATAAGAGACTAAACTGGAGAAATGATTTGTGTATTATTGAGTTGTATGAAAAGTACAATGTACAAGGGATATATATAGCAGCTAGAAGAATCAAAGTCATAAAAACATAGAATCCTATAATTAATATACATATATGCTATATAAATATAAATGATACTAATTAATCTAAATTGATTCTAATGATTCTCTAACATTCGACATGGTTGACCTCCGTTGAGTCTGCCTCTTGCCTCTTCGATTTTCACACTTGAGTCAATCGACTAATAGAGAGTATCTAACGGAGTACCTAATTGGCTCCAATTCAAAGTTAATTGTAATATGTATTTGGAGGTTGATCGAAATATTATTTTAACACTTGATAATGATCGAAGTCTAAATTTATCGAACATTGACTTGCCAAAAAATTCAATAACATCTTTATCAAAAATATTATTTTTCGATATAACAATAATAAAATTCAGAAACATTCTTATTGAACGCCAAAATATTTCAAATGCATTCTTAGTAATTTATCTTTACAATATTATTTTTATTTTTTTATAGTTAATTTTATCAAGGTTTAAATTTTTAGTGGTGCAGCTCTTAACCAAACAGGTAAATCTACCATTTGTCGGAGGTGCATTTAAGCTTAAGGATTTGTTTGGTTGAGGAACAAAAATGAGGTGAAATTTGACAAGGTGAGTTTCATGTGTGTATTTAGTTATTTACTCATTCTTCTCGTCAATAAAAATCTTCATTCTTCACCCTACTTTTTACCTTCAACCAAACATAGCCTAAGGGTCTGATACATGTTACACAAAATTATAGTTTTGTAAGTCACACGAAATATGATTCGGCCGTAAATAGACCCAAGCCCAATTCCTAACGAGTGGCGGAACTCAGTGTCTCTCTCTTTCTCTGAGCGCTGTCTGTCTGACTAACTGTTACAGTTCCATTGATTCTCCCTCCACTCCATTTTACACCATACTAATCATTTCCGTACACACACCCTCTCTCTCTCTCTCTCTCTCAGAGAGATCTCTGAGAAACATGGGAACGGAGGATGAAGCAGCGCCGCCGTCGTCGTCATCGTCGGTGAAGAAGAAGAAACAGGGTTTGGGGTGGATAGAATGGATCAGAGGCTGGATGGTGGTGGTTCAGGAGATGCTATTTCAGCGGATCATGGCTTCCCACTTGCACAACCCTATGCCACTTCCTCCCATCAACGACCTCACCTGCATTGTCACCGGATCCACCAGCGGCATTGGCTGTGAAATCGCAAGGTTGCCCTTCCTCCTCTCTTTTAAAACTCTCCAATTTTGTTGTGTCATTATGACTAAAGTTGTAATTTTCGGAAATGGATGTGTTGTTTTTGAGCAAGAATTATTGGCAGTTTTGGAAGCAAAAAATATGAACAAGTACTAGTGGTTGTCATTATTCATTTCATTGAATGAAGTACTGTGCTGGTAGCCATTAATTGATATGAACTAGTTCAATAGAAATTAAATATATGTAGTAGCTATATGACCCACTTGCCAAGTAATTATCAAACATATTACATTTTTTTTTTTTTTGGTTGTGTTTTTTGTTTCTCTTGACTTTTCTGCTTTACATTACATTAACCATTACATACATTAACTATGTGCGTGTTTCCCTCCTTCCTACTTGGTTAACCTGCAATGGTTGTATTTAAGATTTCACATAACATGGTAAAATAGAAAAGGTAAAATTGTGGAACTAAGAGTGGAGTTGGTGTTGCTGTTGAAAGAATGTGGAGAAAGGAGCAATTTTGAGAATTGGCATAGATCTATGATATTTAAACGTAGAAAAAATGGGAGACCCTTAACACCCACTTTCTACTTTTTCTATTTCTATCAGTCATTTAACACTTTTTGGTTTCTTTTATAATTTTTTTTATCCCTTATGTGCACAATCATTTTTCTGCTATTTAAGCTCTGAAAGGCGGCATGCCAACTTTTTTTTTCTTTAGAAAAAATGTTTTGTGTTTATTCTTGCTCATCATGCAGGCAATTGGCACAAGCAGGGGCTCATGTTGTTATGGCTGTTAGGAACACAAAGGCAGCTCAAGAGTTGATACAGAAGTGGCAGATTGACTCTGAAGGGTTTTGTATTGCTCTCAATGTTGAGGTAATTCAATATATGTATTTGTCATTGTGGTGTGCGGAAAGTCAAATTCACAATCTGGGATATTGAGCATGCTTTGATTTTTTTTACATGAATATATGATATGTGGAATTATTTCTTGTTGGTCACTGTGTTTCGAACTTTGATAGGGTATTTTGATTTCAGCAAAGCTATTTAAGAAATGTTCAAGAGTGGGATTATGTTTGAAAATCTGTTTTGAATGTAAAAAACAAAGTAACACATTTACTTCTGATCATTGACATTTGGTTTTGGCTTAACTAGGTGATGCAAGTTGATCTTCTCTCATTGGATTCTGTTGCAAGGTTTGCTGAAGCTTGGAATGCTCGCTCAGTTCCCGTGAATGCTCTCATTAACAATGCTGGAATCTTTTCCATTGGAGGTTGGTATTTCTGTTGTAATAATATGCTGAATTTTGGCATTTATTATCTTTTGCGCATCATTCATAAACAGAGACAGAACTTTCTAGGTTCTCTACTTTGTGATTTGTGAATTGTAAACGTGACTGTAATTTGGTGTCACATGTTATAAGTATATTTAGTTTTGAGGCTGAAATAAGGTTTTGGTCCTTATAAATGTGTAAAGTTTGTTTTCGTCTCTATACATTCTTTTTAGTCCAACATTTCAAAAACATTTGTTTTCAGTTGCTATAAATATTTCATTTTGATAAAGGTGCCAACGTAGTATAGAATATTTGGTTTTGGTTCCCTGGAAAATTGCGATAAATTGATTTTAGGAAGTCCAAACTATTATTTGTTAAACTAAATTATTACAATTGTTTAGGGAAGTAAAAGAAATATATTCTCTGGTGCAACCAGAAGCCAACAAAACAATGGTAGGGACTTAAAAACCAAAGATATTTAGAAACTTTGGTCATGAACTCAAAAAGAAAAGTTTATAGGTCCTAAGGCAAAAATTTGGAATTTTTTAAGAACCAAAATCTTATCTAAGCAGGCTTTTTATCATCTTTGCTGTGACAAACTTACCATGCTTAAGGTATTGATAAATGCCTTCAATGATTCCACAACAACAACAATAGAGGTTTCAGAGATTCTAATTAAAGAAAAAATACCTAACAAGCTGCTTTTTTATCCTTATTCAGAGCCACAAAAGTTTTCGAAAGATGGTTACGAAGAACACTTGCAAGTGAATCATCTTGCTCCTGCTTTGCTCTCAGTACTTCTTTTGCCATCACTTATGCGGGGTTCTCCTAGTAGGATTGTGAATGTGAATTCTGTTGTAAGTCTCTTGCCATCTGAATGCAAATATGTATATAGGATGCAACTTGACAGTTGAGATAGCAAAGTTTCCCATCTATTTTTAATGAAAATATGTTTATTTTTCTACTGTTTACATTGAGGAACAGACAAAAGAAAAAACTTTTCCTAAATTCTATTTGATAGATTAAGCTTTTGTCTTGTGCTTGGATCTTATCAGAGTTTAGTCAATAGTGAATTTTGTTATTCCTAGGATGTTGACAATCTTATTTTGTGACAGACTATTGTCTTCTCTTTAAACATCCTTTCTACTCATAAATCTTAGACAGATTTGTCTTTCCATTCCTTTCCTTATTTTCTGTAGATGCATTACGTTGGCTTTGTTGACCCTGAAGACATGAATGTTACGTCTGGTAAAAGGAAATATTCTAGTTTTATTGGGTACACAAGCAGCAAGCTTGCAGAGGTAGACTTCCCTTCCCTTTTGAAGTTTTGAAAAACTAGATCTACATCTGTATGCCCTTAATCTAGGTGAGGATGTTTCTGCGTGCTGCATCTGTATTCAAATTGGTTCATCGGTTGTTACAGTATTAATGAGTATTAAGGAAAGAGACCTTTGGATACATTTATTTGTGCACTACCCTGTACTTTGTTGATGTGATTCTCAAATGGTTTTCTTTCATGCACTAAACGGTTTTAGCATTTTGGTTTATTAGGTAGCTTTTGTATAATTGCATCTCATCCATGTTTGGTTTCAATAGTGAATCCTTGAATATTAGAGCCACCATTACAGTGTAATCATCGATTGTACTTAATTATACTTTTCCCTTTTCCCTTTTTTACTGTTTTCTAAAAGATAATGAGTAAAAGTTGAAACAGGAGTTCTTGACTCTCTTGCAGGTAATGTTTAGTAGTGTTCTTCATAAACGAATCCCTGCTGAAGCTGGCATTGGTGTAGTGTGTGTATCACCTGGAATTGTCCAGACCAATGTTGTAAGTCTTCTGAAGAATTTATATCTGTTTCAGAGTAGGATACATATACGACTTTACTGCTTAACTATTCTTACCTATGTTTTTATATTCTGATGAATAATTCTCTATTCGGGTGAAATTTACTTCTGGTAAAGAAAACTCTTTAGTTGTTATTTTTGCAAATAGAGTTATCTCCTGTGATAGATGGGGCAAGTTTGGTACACACTAAACTTCATGGCTGATATTATGGAGTAATTGTGATTTCTTATTAAAATAGCCGGCTTTAGATCTTGAGACCTATTAATTTTCCTTTTGCTATGGTGGGGGGTATCTGTAGTCATTGTCTCTTTTGTTAAATTGCTTTATTCCAACTTTGTGTGATGCATGCAGGCAAGGGATCTTCCAAAAATTGTTCAAGCTGCTTATCGTTTGATACCTTACTTTATCTTTAATGCTCAAGAAGGTGAGTTCATCCATGTGTTCATGCAAGAAGTAATCAACAGTATTGAGTTTTTCAGACACTATTGTCGCCACTTCCCATATGTTTCAGATTTGAGATGAGATGTGGCTGCATTAAAAGGAGCTTCCATTCTGTTTCGTTACCTATTTAGACTAACATTCTTTGACCTTAAAATTAAAATACATCCATCTTTGTCTTGTATTACTGAAATGTGATCCACTGTTTACAATCAAACTAGCCAAGCGGTTGATGGAATATTTTCGTAGAACCAATTATTTGTTGCAAATGCAGGTTCCCGGAGTGCACTTTTTGCTGCCACAGATCCTTCAGTTTCAGAGTATTGTGAAATGCTGAGATCAGATGAGTGGCCCGTTTGTGCTTTTATTTCTCAAGATTGCCGTCCGGCAAATCCATCAGAAGAGTCGCATGAAGTTCAAACGCAATACGAAGTATGGGAGAAGACCTTGGAGATGATTGGCCTTCCTTCAGATGCCGTCGAGAGGCTTATAGAGGGACAGGAAGTCAAATGCCGTTATGGACAACAGCAGTAGTGACCTAAAGTGTATTCCACGCGCCGCAGCCAAATGTCATGTGAGGGCAGCAGTTTATTATTTATAGCAAGTGATGAGCATTACTTATAAACAGGTGTTTATATGTTTTAGCTTATTACCTAACATATTGATGGTCATGTTCAGGAGTAAGAACAAATTAAATTAGCACTATAGAGGCTTAGTGATTTCATAAATCATTGCATTTAAGTTCTTGTTGAATTTAGTTGAATACAAAAGTAATTTTCTCTACTTGGCACCTTCTACTTATAGGAGGATTTTAGATCGACTTGAATTTGTTGCTGATCAAATTGTGTCCAAAAATAAATAAATAAATACCCAAACTGATATCTAAGGAATTTTAAATAGGATATTTTGGTTCCAACGAATTTTTATCCTCTCAAAGTCTTTAAGTTTGTTTTTATCCTCTAAAAGTCTTCAAGAATTATTTCTGTTGGACAGATTGATTTTTGAATCATTTTGAATTATTACTTTGTTTTAGAGTGTATTTTTTGAGAACCTAATTGTTTTATAATAAAATTTATTAGGGGCTTTTTTATTCATTATGTATATTGAAAAAATGATTCAAAGTGATTGAGAGATTAATTTGTCTTATCAGAGTAATTTTAAATGTTTTTTGGGAATAAAAATTTGTTAGAGACTAAAGTATCTAATTTAAAACTTTATCAGAGACTAAGTTGAGTATTCACTTGAAAAAAGCACCATGTCATGTGTGGCTTTTCTTTAATTTAAATTAAAAATTACTTTATCTATCAAATTTAAATTAGAAAAGCACCATATCGTTTTCATAGTGCTAATTATTATAATATAGCGCTCTCCGTATAAAATGCATCATGTACTTGAGAGTTAACCAAATTCTGCATTTCTTAGATATTAAACTCTGCTCTTCTCTATAGCACATCACTAACAGAATTCTTTTTCATTAGACAATTTCCGGAATCAAACGAGTCTTCACAAATCGTGCTCTTATTTTATTTATTTGCAATTTTTATACCCTGAATTTATGTGTTTAATAAATAAGCGAGACATTCCTCCAATACTACTTTGTCTCACATTCGAATGGCAGAAGAATAAGGCTCCCCATACATGTTAGTATATAATAATAACAGCAAAAAACAACTAATAATGCAAATTAAAGGATGTGATGTTAATAACATATGGCTAGGTCATTTGTTCACTTTTTAATCTCGTTTGCTAACACAATGTCATGGGTGTGGATGTGATGCTTATTGTGGTTTTCAGAATTCTTTTTTGGTAAAGATTATTGTTTCAAATTTAAAGAAAAAATGTTAAATAAAAAATTTAGACATTCAATTTGGTTTGTGTTGAGCCATTTTTTGTTTTTGGGTACCCGAATCTCTTTAATCTCTCAAGTTTTATAATATATAAATGAGTCTCCAAGGTTTGTTTTTCAACCATAACTGATGACCTGAAATATTAACTCATCCATGTATCTGTATTGTCTAACAAAAATAAACCTTAAAAATTATTTTATGTATTTTAAAATTAAAGGACTAAAATATCCAATTTTAAAAATGTCAGAAACTGATTTGGATAATTTTTTTTCTTGCTAACCATAAAAAAAAAACAATGGCCCCCACTTATTTTGATAGTGAAAATTTCGAACATGTAACATAATTAACAGTATCAGTTAAACTATCAAACAATAAAAAAGTATCAACTAATACCAAATATCAATAACTGAATTTAAACGATAATAAATACAAACATCATTCATTTAATAACTCAAGCCACCCCATATATTTCTGTTCGAGCTGAGCTAATCCTATCATGACAATTTTAAAATTTCATTGGAAGATCTGAAAGAAAGAAACCTAATATGAACAAGTAACAACATAAGCAAAACACGGCTGAGAACCAAGAATTTTAGATAAAATAAAATGTTAAAATGTTATATACGCGTTACATCATTCAACAATCATGGATCTTCTGCATTTGTAAGAGTCTTGAGCAAAATAAACAGCAATAGCACAATTAGATAAGCTAATAAATAGTAGAGGCAAAAAAGCATTGCCTCTAATATAATGTTCCCTAATCTACAATTAGTTTAATCATTAAGGATTAACTTTAGCTAAGAGGTACTCATAGACCTCACATTGGAATATACACCAAGGCTTGTTAACACTAATAAGTAAGTACATTTAGTAAAAGAACTAAAAAGTATACATATTTTGATTCTAAGTAAACTATCAAACCAGTCTCCAAGATTATAGTTTCTAAATTCTAAGAAACTATATTAGGCCAATAATCTTGGGAGGGTTAATTCGGAGGGTTAATTTGGTAGTTTAATTGCGCTAAATTTGCGTTTTCATTTTCTATTTTCATTTTTAATATTTTCTATTTTCAAGATTCAACGAAGAAAAAAAAAAAGAAAAAACAAGTGAAATATTTTTTTCTCTTTTTCCTCCATAGAATTTTGAAACCAGAAAAACTGAAAATGAAAACGCAAACCAATGGCAAGTGATCAAGCACATGTTGGATTCATCCCACAGAGAATCAAGTCCATGTTCTTGAGCTTCTTCCACAAACTAGTTCCTTTCTTATTCTTATTCTTCTTGAGATCATCAAAGCTCCTTCCAGAAACAGAACCAGTAGAAGAAGAAGAAGAAGAAGAAACACTTCCAACATCTTTCCACTTGAACCTTCTGAGAACACGAACCTCCAAAGATATTCCATTGCCACCAACATCGTTGTTCTTATTATTGTTATTATTCCCTTTGCATACTCCATCATCACCAACACCATTGTTATCTCTCTTGAGAAGCCTCTCATAATACTCCTTGTTCCTCTTCTCCAATCCATGAATCTGAGCCTGAAGATCCTCAATCTTCCTATGCAGCATAAACACCCTATGATCCTCCCTCATCTTGAGCACACATTTCGCCAATTCCCCTGCCTTGCGCTTCACGAAAGCCGATTCGGACACAAGTTCCTTGTTCTCCTCCACCAATGTGTTCACCCTATAACTCAAACTAGCATTCTCATTCAACAAAACAAGCCTCTCAGACTCCAAAACCTCAAGTAGACTCTTCTGAAGCTCGTTCTTCCGCGACGATTCGCAGTACTTCCTCTCCATTGCACCAACCTCATGAACCATCACATCACACTCCACATTCTTCATCACAAGCTCAGCAACAATGACATCAAGATCAAGAATTGGACTCATGCTTGAATTCCCATGCTTCAACTTCACCACATTGGATTGTGGTTGGTACGAGATTGCGCTTTCGGTATCCGAATAATCAACATTGCTTGTTACCCCAATGCTACTTTCTTCTTGGTCAGAAAACCCTCCTCCATCAAGTGTTGAAACCTGTGAAGAGTGCCTGCTATGGTGATTCAAGTTTTGCTGTTGTTTCTGCTTTGCAAGTGTTTGAATGTACCTATCAGATAAAGTGACGTAGCCATTGTATAAATCTTGCAAAAGGGCAAGTAACTGAGGCCTCTTTTGGTAATAAGACTCAGCTCTCTCTGCAAATGTGTCACCCACTTCTTCGTCTTCATTTTCTGCTGTCCCCATTGTCAGCACTTTCATCCTCTCCTCTAACTCTGCCATCACCAAAAGGTTTCAAATTCAAACATTAACTAACACAAGATCATAATATAATAATAATGTTAATGTCAGTGATATGTAATGCACACTCTTGTTACCTGATTTACTAAGTTCCATGGCTTCAAATATATAAGTAAAGGTCACAAATTTCTAACAAGGGTCTAATAATCAATGGGGTTCACCAAGAAAAAATAAAAGGGGTGGAGGATAATATAGGGGTAGATGAGATCTCAAATGGGGTTGATGAGTAATTGAGGTCTAAGATAGTGACAGATTACCCAACAAGGACATTAAATATAATGCAAAGTAGTAAAAAGTCCAATAGTGTAGGACTATAATTTGAAATTGAATTGAATTGAAATGTGGCTTCTTTATGGTCATATATAGAAGAAAGTTTTCTCTTTTATTATGCATATATATGTAGGGTATGGTACTCTTGTACCTCTGCATATCTCTGCCTCTAGTTTTAGGTGCAAAAGTCAACATCATTGTTCATTTGTACTACAACTGTGCATGTGCCACTGTTTAGGTTTAGCCAGAAAAAAAAAAGGTCTATTTCTCTCACTTTTCAATTTTTTTTTCTGTTATAAGTAAATTATTTCTTTGTCGGACAATTTTGTCCTTTATATTTTCATTACATTCAAAATTCTCAAATCATATAACAAAAACTTTCTGAAATTTAAAATATAATAAATTCATCCTTCATAATTTACAATTAGTTATTTTACCATTAGAAAAATCATTTTTGTACGTATACAAAAAAATGTCTGCCATCATTTTGTTTTTTAAGAATATCCATTGCATTTACTAACTACATCCTTATAGTTTCAGTTTTCCAAATGATTAAAAAGAAATTTATCTTTTAATTGTTTGATGTATTATTTATGTGGTTAAACTTGAACAATCAAATGATTAATTTCTAATTTATAGATTTCTTCTTACTTCTGTTTACTCGTAATAATGATTTCTTATTTTTTAATTTACTAATAATTTAATATATTAATATATAATTTGTATCTAAATACATTAAATTATCTCAAGAATAAAAGACATTGTGTTTTTTTGGGCACTATTAAGTTGATAAAAAAAATATTTTCTTTTTTATTTTTAGCGTGTTTGGTAAATTTTTAGTAGTAAAAATAAAAACACAAGAAAAATTAAAAAAAAAAACATCTTTTTTGAGAAGCTACATTACTTTTACTAATAGAAATTTACCAAATACGCTGAAAAATAAAAAAAATCTTTTCATTGAAAATTTTTTTTTTATCAACTTAATGAAGTCCAAACAAGCACTTACATCTTTTTTTAAAAGATCTTTTTTCTTTTAAAAAAATATTTTTCACATAATAAATAAACAAAAAAATAATGATTATACTCAAACATAATTAATAAATAAAAAGATCTTTTTGCATGAGATATTCAAATATAAAATTATTTTTACATTTCTATANACAGTTATCTTTACATAAAACTAATAATTAAAAAATTATTAGATAATTTAATAAATTTAATTAAATTATCATCTCATTTTTAACTATTAATTTCACTGTACATAAGTTTTTACTTAAATTAATTTAGGTTAAAAAGTAAAATATACCGTAACAAAATATGGAAGGGAATATGAGGGTAAAACGAAAAGGTGGACATTTGAGATGACAAGAAAATCAAATATAGACTGCAACAAGGCATTACTGAAAAAGTGAGCTGTCACTGTGTCTACTACTGTGGACTGTGGTGTACGAGAAGATAATATGGGTCGTTTTGTCAAACATATCATATTCATATGCGGTTTCAAATTTTGAAAATAGTGTTCCATGAAGATCAATTAGAAAGAAAGAATGGAAGGATAAGCCAAGCAAAAAAACAAAAGGGTTATGCAATAGAGACAACGGTCCATAGCCAATTTGTGTTTTTGGAGATTTCCTTCAAAATCTAAAAATGCAAATTTGAAAACGCTAAAGTTAGACTACACCTACCTGCGGNAAGCATATGATGAATATAATGAGAGATATAGTTATACACTTAAACACAATATTACGTGTACATTAAAAAGTACATTCACTTGATATACAGATAACTTTTAAAAAAGAAAGAGTGAAATTTAGTTAAAAAACTTTGATAATTATCAATGAGAAATTTTAGTTAAATAAAATAAATAATGAGCTTTAAACTATCAATAAACTTATAAACCACTAAATGAGAATATTTTAGTAATTTAGTTAATGATTTCAAAATTAGTTCCTAAGTGACAGAAATTATGAATGTGAGTTTCTAGTTTCCAGTAATAGTAAGGAAGCGTGTAAAAGAAGCGCGTGTTGGGTGAAAACAAACAAAATATAGGAGGGTAAATAATTGGACGTTTGACAGTTGAGAGGGACATATCTCGAATCAATTTGATTCTTCTTTTTTAACTTGTTCAGTTGTTCATGTTCTCCTTCTCCTTCTCCTTCTCCATCATCCATTCCATTTCATTTGCCGTTCAAACATTAACTACTACTACTACTTCTTTCAACAATCTCACCACTTTGCATGTGAACACATTCAATTCAGATTTCACTTTCAGACCTTTTTTCTCACTATCCTTTCTTTCTTTCTTTCTTTAATTTCTTCCTTTCTTCCTTCCTTCTTCCATTTATTGCTTACCAATACATTACTACTTTCTTTATTCGCTACTCTTTTACTATATACTATAGTCTATACCTTCTTTACATTTATCTAAACTTTTGCTTAATGTAGTGAATTCTACCGACAAATATTTTAAAGAAAATTATTAAAAATTCAAAAATATTTCTTTTTTTTTTTTATAAAATTTATGTATTTTATTTTATCTTTTTTTTTTTTTTACTTTTTTGTAGGGCATGCAATATATAATTTGATGTATTTTGAAAATCTTTTTACATATTGGAGAGAAAAAAGGGGGGCAAAAATCATTACCATTTTATGATGTTAGAGAAAAAGCCCCACAGAAATGAGATATTTACTCAGAAGAGAGATGAAAACATTACTTGATCTGAATGCATATTAATTTTGGAATGGTACAATGAGTTTAATACATACCAGAAATGCTGGTGAATAACCAGGAAGGTATAATGTTGGTGTTGGTGATGATGATGCTTTTGTCTCTAAACCCTTTTGTGGATGAAGATAGCAATGTACCATTTGAAATCACTTTCTCCTTCCCCATATCCAAAAGGCTTGGGACCCCCTCCATTAATTTCACACTTTCTTTTGCCTCACTCTATACACATTACAATAATAACTGGTGAGAAAGAATCAACAACTACAACTACTAAATCTTCTCAGGAAACAAAATAGGACTATTTTCCAGAAATGAGACGTTCTTTTGCATTTAAGAAGAATGGAACATGTGGCAGAAGAACAAGATGCACAACACAAGGGGCAAAAAAGAAGCAAGAGTGATAGATTATTATATTTAGTATACTAGAAAATCTTACTAGTTCAAAATATCACTTACTTCTATTAAATTATCCTCAAATATTGTGCAAATTGCTAACATATGACCATATAACAATTAATCCATTTTAAAATATATAATTATAAAATTGAATTTGGAACAAAAACC
>NC_029794.2:35564685-35565581 GCF_000816755.2 Arachis ipaensis | reverse complement strand
TAGGAAAAAACTTTTCTTTGAAATCACAATCTGGACTTCTATTGTGAAATATGATGACTACTAATCTTTGTAGGTTTATTTTTGGCATATAATGTAAGATAACTAACTCAATTTTAAAACTTTTTAAAATTTAAGACGAAAATTAAACTTGAATATTTACCTAAAAGAAGATTAGTTCATTCTACAAAACCACATTAACTGATTGTAAAAAACACAGAAACACTCTTTAATAACTATTTTTTGTTTTTTTTTTAATTCAATTCAAAATCAACGGTTAACCTGGGAAACAATGAAGATCATGTGACCTCTTGACAAACAATTGTAACAATTCTGAAGAACAAGAATTGGAAAACCCAGAAAAACAAAACATTCAACTCTGTATATTATGCTAACACATCAGAGAACAGAGGAAAATGGAGAGAAAGCATGAAACTTTTCAACATTAGTTCATCACCTTTGAAAAACTAAACATACCCATTAAAGATTCACACTATCACAAAACCATGCAATAAACATCAAAGTCAAATTAAATAAATACATGCCGGTAGGAATTAAACTATCAAAATACACATTACATGCAGAGGGTATCCTCATATGTTATTCTTATAAACATTGCTCATAAATTTAGAAAAACAAAAAGAATCCAATAGAAGAAAAAACAAATTTAATAGAAAAATAAATTTCAAAAGTAAAAAGATAAACTCACCGTGAAGTGCGGCTTAAATGAAAAATGGAAGCAGAGAGAAGACAGTGATAAAACAGAGTTGATGAGAGAAATAGAGGGAGTGGAACCAGGTTTTGAAATAAAGAAAGAAAAGAAAAAGAGGTTATTATTATTATTATTATTATTATTATTATTATTATTATTATTATTATTATTTTAAATAAAAAAAATG
>NC_029794.2:35564362-35564638 GCF_000816755.2 Arachis ipaensis | reverse complement strand
AACCTTGGAAAAAAGTGGGACAAATTACAAAAGAAAGAGCGAGGTGAGTTTGGTAAGGGGAAATCAGTGAGGAAGTGATACACTCTAGGAAGAAACAATAGTCAGAAAAAGCAATAACTCAAAACCTGGGGAGTACGGTGTCAACTATATAATTTTATTCAAATTGAACACATTTATTCGAAAATTATTTTTAATATGAATAAAAATATTAAAAGTATTATTTATAAGAATTTTTTTAATAAAAGTTACTTATATGTAATATGTCAAATTTAATGT
>NC_029794.2:35550583-35563224 GCF_000816755.2 Arachis ipaensis | reverse complement strand
ACATATTTATTTATGTTTTAACAAATTTAAACAAGTCTAAGGGACTAATAAAATTAATTAGTGAGCATAGGTCTAACCTATTAACATATTTTAAAAAAAAAAACATAATTAGTTAAATTCGATTTACGCAATATAGTAGTAAATTGAATTTGTGAGATTCGAATTACTTGAAAATCTTGTTTTTTTGCATAAATCAAATTGAACCGTTTAATTCGATTTACTAAAAGAAGCAGCAAATCGAATGTGACCGATTCGAATTACATGGCACAATAATAATTAATTGGAAGTTTAGTGTCCTTAGTAAATCGAATGAGGCAAGTTTCGATTTATAAACAAAAATGGCTAGGATAAATCGAAACAGACAATATCGAATTAGTATGCGTTGAACTAAATGCATAAATCTATTTACCAAGATATCTAAATGGATGTAAGTTAATTCAATTTATTATGGTCCAAACGTATATTTAATAATATCCATAATGAATACAATAAAGAGTACATTTAATAATGTACTGGAGGTCTCCGGTACGGGTTGAGAGATGGATCGGGAACTTACGGGTCGAGGCGGATGCCAGATTATTTGACTGGAGCGATGGGGGGGAGGTACCTGCAAAGACACTCCGACGCTCAAGTCAGAATGGATCTAAGAGGTATAAGGTGTGAGGAATGAATGAATACCTGGAGGGACTTGGGTCCTCTATTTATAGGTGATGGTGGCTATCTTATCTTATCTTGTTTGGCTAAGATAAGGAAGACGTTCGAATTCGAAAGTCGGTTGGGAGTTCTAGAGGGCCGGTTTTGGGCCTTCTAGAAGAGCGAGGTGGGGCGGACCCGGGAAGCCAGGTTCGGATTCGATCTCGGGTCCGGGATCCGTGGGCCGGATCCGTAACAGTTGCCCCCGCAGCGGGAGAGCGAGTGAGGTCGGTCTGTTGCTGGGAGATGTGGTTTCGACCGTGAGCCAGGTCGGTTTGTTGTTGGAAGATGTCGACCGCGAGTTAGGTCGGTTTGATTCTCTTGGGGGGAGGTCGGCATGTCGGCCTGATTTTTAAGGTCGTGGCGAAGTTTCGCCTGGCCGTTTTACGCGACTCTTCTGTATCCAATGTGCCTGTTGCGTTTTTCGAGGCATACTTTATTGGTTTCTTTTTCCAAGGGGGCATTTATTGTGAGGGGACGTTTTTGGGTGTCTTTCTGGAATTGCCCCTGTGCGTTTTATCGCTCAGGGCTATTTGCGTCTTTCTGCTCCCTTTTGAAACCGTTTTGGCTTTCCACTTCACTTCCCTCGTTCATTTCATTTTCTTTTCGTTCTCTCTTCTGAAAAAATTCTCCTTCTCTCTGTGGTACTCTTTGGTGTTTCTTCGAGCTGCTGTTTCTACTTCTCAAGCTTTTTCCAGGCTCTTTTTCTGCATTACCAGGTTGGCATGCTTCGCTCTTTCTTGTTTTTGTTTTTGTGGTGTATCTGTTGTTCTGTATTTGCCATGCGTTATTCTGCCATTTTTTCCTTTCATGCTGCATCCGTGTTTTTTGGGTGGTGATTTTCGTGTTTGAAGGGGCTGAGCACCGCCGTGTTGATTCGATAGTGGGTAGTAGGTTTTTGTCTTCCTTGCTTCTGCGTAGGGTTAGTAGGCTGATGGTGGTGCTCCTCCCTGTTTTAGGTATGCACCGGCGAAGGAGTGAGGGTGTGGGTACTCCGATAGCCCCTTCCAGGGGTGTCCCCACTCGCTACACTTGGGTGACTAGCGATGTGTGGGGCGTTCCGTCGCGGATGACAGAGGCCGATCTTCAGAGACTCCGTGATCAGGGGCGATTTGTGGCGGCGGCGACGCGGAGCGGCAGTACGAGCTTGCCCTCCCGGACGCCGATGAGCGTGTTTGCTATTTGAATCTCGATTCGCCCACTGTGCCGGACTGGATGTGGGTTTATGAGTCGATGTTCACTCGGCTCGGCGTGCGATTTCCTTTTTCGCCGTTTGTTCAGGACTTGCTGAGTCGGTGTTCCGTGGTGCCGTCTCAGCTCCATCCGAATAGCTGGGCCGCCGTCTGGTCTTTTGAGCTGGTGTGTCAGTATCTCGATCTTCCGGCCTCTGTTCCTGTGTTTCTCTTTCTTTTCTTATGCACTCTTCTGACTAAGGAGGGGAAGCATAAGAGAGGGTATATGTCATTCCGGGCTCAACCTCATCGCCGTATTTTCGGTTTGTTTGAGGATTCTTTTCATGGTTTCAAGAGGGAATATTTTAAAGTGCGCCCTGTCCAGGGGCATCATCCATTTTGGCTGACGCTAGAGGGCGAGCGCCGGTTTCTGACCTATTAGAATTTCGGTGCCGGACCGTCGGTTTTGACTAAGGTTACTTATGATGGTTTGTCTCCTGAGGATAAAGACATTGCTAGTGTCTTGTGGCATTTGTTTGGCGAGCGCCCGTTAAATCCTCGAGACGTCATGGGGGATCCTAAGGCTTGTCGGACGTATATTGGTGTGTGGCTGTCTCTTTCTTGGTTTTCATGCTTGTTCTCCCGATTTTGTAACTTGATTTTTCTTTGGTTTCTTTCAGTTGAGATGGCTGGCAGTTTGACTTCCCTGGCGCAGCTGAAGGTAGCGATGGGTCGGGAGGAGGGACCGTCGTCTCCTGCTACCCCTGTTTCTAATCCCGCTGTGGATTCTCAGGCTGTTTCTCAGGAGGTGGTTTCGTCGGGGGTGAGGGCCGACGTTCGGGCTTCGCCTGGTCCTGTGAACTTGCCTGAAGTCATCGTGGTCACGGCCGCCGAGGCTTCTCGGAAGAGAAAGAGGCCTGAGAAACCTAGCAGCGAGACTTTTGAGGAGGAGGGTGCTGTGCCCAGTGTGATGGATCGACGTTTTGATGATTCGGGGTTCATAGATCAGCACTTGATGCCTGGCACGGAGCCATTCTTTGATGATTGTGATGTTTCATTCCAGGCTAAGACGGTGTATCGTGCCCTCCTCCGATCTGCTGTTGTTGTTCGGAAGGCCGAGCCCGTGATGGCTCAGGTTGGTTTGTTGGACAAGAAACTCCGTCATTCACAAGCTGAGGTGGCCAAGTTAAAAGAGCAGCTCGAGGCTGCCGAGGTTGCGAGGAAGAAGGCAGTGAAGTCTTCCGAGGAAGCTGGGGCGGAGATCCTCCGTCTTTCCGAGGTCGAGACTTCGCTTCTTTCCCAACTGGGCGCGGAGCGGCAACGGGCTTCCGACGCGGGTTCTCAGGCTGTCGTGCTTCTTGGCGAGCTGGAAGTTTTAAAGGCCGAAGTTGCTGCCCTGAAGAAAGAGAAGACGGAGTTGTTGGCCGATGCTAAGGGTGCGATCGTTGCCACCGAGGAGACGATGAGGGCTCAGGCTTTGGTGTTGGCTCCGGGTGTGGACGTGTCTGTGATGGGGGCTTTCAAGACCGTTCGTGATGGCCGAATTGTTGACCTTGAGTAGTTTTATATCTTGTAGTTTGAATTTGCTTTGAACTTAGTCTTTGTTTTGAATATTTGGTTGGCCGTAGGCCATGTAACTATGAATTCGTAGTTTTGGACTTCGTTTTAATGACTTTTGGGCCGTTCGGGCCTCTTTTTATATTCCATTTTAAGCTGTTCTATTTTTTGTTTATTTGTTCCCTTTGTTTGGACCGTCGTGAGGTCGGTTTTTCGTGGACATCCGTATTTCGGGCTTGGGAGGTGATCGGTCCCCCAGTTGTGGCCATGTTTTTGTTCCGTATTTAGGACACTTAAAAAGGAAAAAGAAGATAGAAATAACTTAATGGAATTTTATTGATGGTTGGGCCTCGTTAAAACCCTCCGTCTATGGCGGAAAAGAGTACCCGAGATTGACACTTAAGCGAAATTTAAAATTTAAAATTGTAAAAGGGGAAGATAAGTAAAGAAAAGACATAAAATAAAAAATAAGGGTGACCTAGGGAGGTCGGTCTAAGATTGACACTTATGCATAGTCCTTTTAGGAATTCTCTGAATTTTTTGTCAGCGAATTGGGTTCCATTGTCCGAGATGATGATCTCAGGGATCCCGAATCGGGTGATGATCTGTCACCAGAGGAATTTTCGACATCGGGTTGCCGTGATAGAGGCCAGGGGCTCGGCCTCGATCCACTTAGTGTAGTAGTCTATGGCGACGATGAGGTATCGGAGTTGGCTGGGTGCCGTGGGAAAAGGTCCGACAAGGTCGATCCCCCAGGTGCCGAATGGCCGCTCTGCCGATATGATGCTGAGCTGGTGTGGGGTGGCTTGGTGGATATTGGCGTGCCTTTGGCATTTATCGCAATTTTTTACTAGCTGCACGGAGTCCCGGATGACCGTGGGCCAGAAGTAGCCGGCCCAGATGACTTTTTGGGCAAGGGTTTTACCTCCGACGTGGTGGCCGCAACAACCTTCATGGATTTTGCGGAGTATGTACTCCGTGTCCCCGGGTTCGACGCATTTGAGCAGGGGTTGCGAGAATTCACGTTTGTATAGTTGTCCTGTGACGACTGTGTAGTTGGCGGCTTCCCTTTTTGTCCGTTTTTCCTCTTTGGGGTCTTCGGGCAATGTTCCTTTGAGGAGATATTGTAGGATGGGGTAGGTCCATGATCCTCGGTGGGAGAGTGTCAGATAGGCGTTAGCCGTCGTGGATATGGACGGTGATTTGACGACTTCCTGAATTAGCGATTTGTTGCCGTGTCCTAGTTTAGTGCTGGCTAGTTTAGAGAGAAGGTCAGCCCTGGCATTACGTTCCCTGGGGACGTGCCGTATGGTTATGTGATTGAATTCTTCCTTTAGTTTGTTAACCTCAGCAAGGTATTGTTGTAGCAGGGTATCTCGTGTTTGGTAGTCTCCGTTAATTTGGGAACTGACTACTTGCAAATCCGTATTTATTTTCAGGACCTTTGCTCCGACTTCCTTGGCTAGGGCTAAGCCTGCTAGGAGGGCCTCATATTCTACCTGGTTATTTGAGACTGGGAATTCGTATCGTACTGACTGTTCGATCACGACTCCGTTTTGGCTTTCGAGAATGACTCTGGCACCTCCGGAAGTGACGTTCGATGAGCCGTCAACGTGTAGTTTCCATGATTCGGGGGTGGAGTTTCCCGGCGTCATCTCGGCGATGAAGTCGGCCATGGCCTGTGCTTTGATTGCGTATCGGGGTTCGAACTTGATATCGAACTGGGACAGTTCGATGGACCATGCTAGCATTCTGCCCGCTAGATCGGGTTTTTGTAGTACCTGTTTAGCTGCTTGGTCGGGTCGAACTGTCACGGGGTGGGCCTGGAAATATTGCCGCAGACGTTGGGAGGCCGTGAGGAGGGCGAAGGATAGCTTTTCCAGGCGCGAGTAGCGAGTTTCTGTGTCTTGTAGGACTTTGCTTATGAAGTATATGGGTTTTCGTTCTTTCTTCTCGTTTTCGCGGATGAGTGCCGCCGCGAGTGCTTCTTCCGTTATGGAGAGGTATAAGTAGAGAGTCTCCCCTGTTTGGGGTTTGGCGAGGACTGGTGGTTCCGCTAGGACTTTCTTGAAATGTTGGAATGCTTCTTCGCATTCTGCTTCCCATTTGAAGGGGGCTCCTTGGTGCACGAAATTGTGATCTCTGGTAATGGCTCCAAAAACTTGGTGCTCTAATCTCAATTCATAATTTGTCACAACTTCGATACAACTAACCAGCAAGTGCACTGGGTCGTCCAAGTAATAAACCTTACGTGAGTAAGGGTCGATCCCACGGAGATTGTTGGTATGAAGCAAGCTATGGTCACCTTGTAAATCTCAGTCAGGCGGATAATAATTGATTATGGAGTTTTCGAAAATAATACTAATTAAACAGAAAATAAGGATAGAAACACTTATGTAATTCATTGGTGAGAATTTCAGATAAGCGTGTAGAGATGCTTTCGTTCCTCTGAATCTCTGCTTTCCCGCTGTCTTCATCCAATCAGTCTTACTCCTTTCCATGACTTGCTTTGCATCAGTAGAACGGAAGTGGTTGTTAGGCACGCGTTCATAGGGAATGATGATGATTGTCACGTTCATCACATTTAGGTTGAAGTGCGAATGAATATCTTAGAAGCGGAATAAGTTGAATTTGAATGGAAAAACAGTAGTACTTTGCATTAATCTTTGAGGAACAGCAGAGCTCCACACCTTAATCTATAGAGTGTAGAAACTCTACCGTTAAAAATACATAAGTGATAGGTCCAGGCATGGCCGAGAGGCCAGCCCCCATGATCTAAGAACCAGGCGTCCAAAGATGTTCAAAGATACAATCCCGGATTCAAAGATGTCTAATACAATAGTAAAAGGTCCTATGTATAATAAACTAGCTACTAGGGTTTACAGAAGTAAGTAATTGATGCATAAATCCACTTCCGGGGCCCACTTGGTGTGTGCTTGGGCTGAGCTTGAAGTCTACACGTGGAGAGGTCATTCTTGGAGTTGAACGCCAGCTTTTGTGCCAGTTTGGCGTTGAACTCCACTTTGCAACTTGTTTCTGGCGCTGGACGCCAGAATTGGGCAGAGAGCTGGCGTTGAACGCCAGTTTGCGTTGTCTAAACTTGGGCAAAATATGAACTATTATATATTGCTGGAAAGCCCTGGATGTCTACTTTTCAACGCAATTGGAAGCGCGCCATTTTGAGTTTTTTAGCTCCAGAAAATTCACTTTGAGTGCAGGGAGGTCAGAATCCAACAGCATCAGCAGTCCTTCTTCAACCTCTAGACACCTTCACGCCACAAGCACATGGTTAGGGACAACTTGGTTTAGCCGCTTAGGCCAGGATTTTATTCCTTTAGGCCCTCCTATCCACTAATGCTCAAAGCCTTGGGATCTTTTTTATTACCCTTGCCTTTTGGTTTTAAGGGCTATTGGCTTTTTGCTCTTGCCTCTTGGTTTTAAGAGCTTTTGGCTTTTTCTACTTGCTTTTTCTTTTTCTTTCTATTTTTTTTTCGCTATTTTTTTTCTTTCTTTTTTTTTTCTCTGCAAGCTTTGTTCTTTGCTGCTTTTTCTTGCTTCAAGAATCATTTTTATGATTTTTCAGATTATCAAATAACATGTCTCCTTATCATCATTATTTCAAGAGCCAACATATTTAACATTCTTAAACAACAACTTCAAAAGACATATGCACTGTTCAAGCATTCATTCAGAAAACAAGACGCATTGTCACCACATCAACATAATTAAACTAAGTTCAAGGATAAATTCGAAACTCATGTACTTCTTGTTCTTTTGAATCAAAACAGTTTTTATTTAAGAGAGGTGATGGATTCATAGGACATTCATAACTTTAAGACATAGTTACTAAATACTAATGATCATGTAATAAGACACAAACATAGATAAGCACTTAACATAGAAAACGAAAAACAGAGAATGTAAGAACAAGGAATGAGTCCACCTTAGTGATGGTGGCGTTTCCTTCTTGAGGAACCAATGATGTCCTTGAGCTCTTCTATGTCTCTTCCTTGTCTTTGTTGCTCCTCCCTCATTGCTTTTTGATCTTCTCTAATTTCATGAAGGATGATGGAGTGCTCTTGATGTTCCACCCTTAATTGTCCCATGTTGGAACTTAATTCTCCTAGGGAGGTGTTGATTTGCTCCCAATAGTTTTGTGGAGGAAAATGCATTCGAGGAATCTCAGGGGTTTCTTGATGATGAGCTTCTTCATGTGCCTGTTGAGATCCATGAATGTGCTCTCTTATTTTTTCCATCCTTTTTTTTAGTGATGGGCTTGTGAGATGAATCTTTCCATCTCCCATGGCTCAGAGGTGGAAGCAATTGTCTTCCCTTTCCTCTTTCTTGAGGTTTTTCTGGCCTTAGGTGCCATTAATGGTTATAGAAAAACAAAAAAGCTATGCTTTTACCACACCAAACTTAGAATGTTGCTCGCCCTCGAGCAAAAGAAGAAAGAATAGAAGAAGAAGAAGAAGAAGATATGGAGGAGATGGAGGGATGTGTGTATTCGGCCCTATGGGTGGGATTGAGTGGGAAAGAGATTTTGAATTTTGAAGGTAGGTGGGGTTTATGGGGAAGAGTGGATGGATGTGAGTGGTGAAGTGGTGATAGGGAAGAGAGATTGAGGTGATTGGTGAAGAGTTTTGGGGAAGAGTGTTTATGGGATTGTGTGAAAGAGGGGTGAGAAGAAGTGAGTGGAGGTAGGTGGGGATCCTGTGGGGTCCACAGATCTTAAGGTGTTCAAGGATTTACAACCTTGCACCAAATTGGGCATGCAAAATGCCCTTGCACACAACTCTGGGCGTTCAGCGCCAGATTGGTGCTTGTTCTGGGCGTTGAACGCCCATTTGTTGCCCATTTCTGGCGTTGAACGCCAGAACCATGCTTGTTCTGGGCGTTCAGTGCCAGCTCTTCTCCAGGGTGCAATTCTGGCGTTCAAACGCCCAGATGCTGCCCATTTTGGGCGTTCAGCGCCAGAACCATGCTCTGTTCTGGCGTTGAACGCCAGCCAGATGCTTCTTACTGGCGTTTAAACGCCAGTGAGATCCTCCTCTAGGGTGTGATTTTTCTTCTGCTGTTTTTGATTCCGTTTTCAATTTTTTTATTTATTTTGTGACTCTACATGATCATGAACCTAATGAAAAACAATAAAAATAGAAATTAGATAAAAATTGGGTTGCCTCCCAACAAGCTCTTCTTTAATGTCAATAGCTTGACAGTGGGCTCTCATGGAGCCTCACAGATGTTCAGAGCATTGTTGAGACTCTCCACCTTCAACCTTTACTAACATGTCCTCTACTTGTCCATAAGCCTGTTTTCTTGAATTGTCTACCATCTCTAATGAGATTTTAGTGGCTTGCACCCCAAAGATTCCCAGTTTTTCTATTACAGAGAGGGGCATGAGGTTTATTCCTGAACCAAGGTCACACTGAGCCTTAAAGATCATGGTGCCTATGGTACAAGGTATTAAGAACTTTCCAGGATCCTGTTTCTTCTGGGGCAATGTCAGTTGATCTAGATCACTTAGTTCATTGGTGAACAAGGGGGTTCATCTTCCCAAGTTTCAATGCCAAATAATTTGGCATTCAGCTTCATGATTGCACCAAGAAACTTGGCAGCTTGCTCTTCAGTAACATCCTCATTCTCTTCAGAAGAGGCATACTCATCAGAGCTCATGAATGGCATAAGGAGGTTCAATGGAATCTCTATGGTCTCTAGATGAGTCTCAGATTCCTTTGGTTCCTCAGAGGGAAACTCCTTATTGATCACTGGACGTCCCAGGAGGTCTTCCTCACTGGAATTCACGTCCCCAACCTCCTTGACAGGTTCGGCCATGGTAATTAATTCAATGGCCTTGCACTCTCCTTTTGGATTCTCTTCTGTATTGCTAGGGAGAGTACTAGGAGGGATTTCAGTGATCCTTTTACTCAGCTGGCCCACTTGTGCTTCCAAATTTCTAATGGAAGACCTTGTTTCATTCATGAAACTTACAGTGGCCTTGGACAGATCAGAGACTAAGTTTGCTAAATTAGAGGTATTTTGTCCAGAGTTCTCTGTCTGTTGCTGAGTGGATGATGGAAAAGGCTTGCTATTGCTAAACCTGTATCTTCCACCATTATTAAAGCCTTGTTGAGGCTTTTGTTGATCCTTCCATGAGAGATTTGGATGATTTCTCTATGATGGATTATAGGTGTTTCCATAAGGTTCACTTAAGTAATTCACCTCTGCTATTGCAGGGTTCTCAGGATCATAAGCTTCTTCTTCAGAAGATGCCTCTTGAGTACTGTTGGATGCAGCTTGCATTCAATTCAGACTCTGAGAAATCATATTGACTTGCTGAGTCAATATTTTATTCTGAGCCAGTATGGCATTCAGAGTATCAATTTCAAGAACTCTCTTCTTCTGAGGCGTCCCATTACTCACAGAATTCCTCTCAGAAGTGTACATAAACTGGTTATTAGCAACCATGTCAATGAGTTCTTGAGCTTCTGCAGGCATTTTCTTTAGGTGAATGGATCCACCTGCAGAGGTTTCCAATGACATCTTTGATAGCTCAGATAAACCATCATAGAATATATCCAGGATGGTCCATTCTGAAAGCATGTCAGAAGGACACTTTTTGGTCAGCTACTTGTATCTTTCCCAAGCTTTATAGAGGGATTCACCTTCTTTCTGTCTGAAGGTTTAAACATCTACTCTAAGCTTGCTCAGCTTTTGAGGAGGAAAGAACTTGGCTAAGAAAGCCGTGACCAGCTTGTCCCAAGAGTTCAGGCTATCTCTGGGTTGAGAATCCAACCACACTCTAGCTCTGTCTCTTACAGCAAAAGGGAAAAGCATGAGCCTGTAGACTTCAGGATCTACTCCATTAGTCTTAACAGTATCACATATCTCCAAGAATTCAGTTAAGAACTGAAAAGGATCTTCAGATGGAAGTCTATAAAACTTGCAATTCTGCTGCATCAGAGAAACTAGCTGAGGTTTCAGCTCAAAGTTGTTTGCTCCAATGGCAGGAATGGAGATGCTTCTTCCATGTAAATTGGAATTTGGTGCAGTAAAGTCACCAAGCATCCTCCTTGCATTATTATTATTTTCGGCTGCCATCTCCTCTTCCTGTTCGAAAATTTCTGAAAGGTTATCTCTGGATTGTTGTAATTTAGCTTCTCTTAGTTTCCTTTTCAGAGTCCTTTCATGTTCTGGATCTGCTTCAACAAGAATATTCTTGTCCTTGCTCCTGCTCATATGACAAAGAAGAGGGCACAGGAAAAATAACATAATAATAGAGATCCTTTATACCACAGTATAGGGATCCCATTGTGAGTGGAAGAAAAGAGGGAGACAAAGGAAACAAATTTGAAAATCAATTTTGAAAAGATAAGAAGATAAGAAGTTAGAAAATATATTTTGAAATCAAATTTTTGAAAATAGATAAGAAGAGAAGATATTTTTAAAAAGATATGATTGAAATTATTTTTGAAAAAGATTTGATTTTTAAAATCACAATTAATGACTTGATTCACAAGAAATCACAAGATATGATTCTAGAACTTAAAGTTTGAATCTTTCTTAACAAGTAAGTAACAAACTTGAAATTTTTGAATCAAAACATTAATTGATGATGTTATTTTCGAAAATTATGATATAAAATTAAGAAAAAGATTTTTGAAAAATATTTTTTTAATTTTCGAAAATAACTAAGGAAAATGAAAAAGATTTGATTTTTTGAAAAAAGATTTTGAAAAAGATAAGATTTTTAAATTGAAAATTTGATTTGACTCATAAAAACAACTAGATTTTAAAAATTTTTGAAAAAGTCAACTCAAATTTTCGAATTTGATGAGAGAAAGAGGGAAAGATATTTTTTTTTTATTTTTGAATTTTTAATGATGAGAGAGAAAAACATGAAAAAGACTCCATGCATGAAAATTTTGGATCAAAACAATGAATGCATGCAAGAATGCTATGAATGTTAAGATGAACACCAAGAACACTTTGAATGTCAAGATGAACATCAAGAACTTATTTTTGGAAATTTTTATATGCAAAGAAAACATGCAAGACACCAAACTTAGAAATCTTTCATGTTTAGACTCTATGGATGCAAAAATGCACATGAAAAACAAGAAAAGACACAAAACATGAAGACATCAAGATCAAACAAGAAGACTTACCAAGAACAACTTGAAGATCATGAAGAACACTATGAATGCATGAATTTTCGAAAAATGCAAGATGAATATGCAATTGACACCAAACTTAAAAACTGACTCAAGACTCAAACAAGAAACATGAAATATTTTTTTGATTTTTATGATTTTATGATTTTTTTTTGTATTTTTATTTTGTATTTTTCGAAAATCATTTGAAAAAGAAAAATAAGGATTCCAAAATTTTTAATATGAATTCCAGGAATCTTATGCTCTTTAGTCTAAAGCTCCAATCAAAGGGTCAGGCATGGCTTAATAGCTAGCCAAGCTTTAGTATGTAACTCAGACATGACATGCCTAACATGCCCTATCCAGAAGAATTAGACATGGCTTTACAGTCAGCCAGGCTTCAACATGCTTCATGAAACTCTAGAATTCATTCTTAAAAATTCTGAAGAAAAATATATTCTTGAAAAAATTTTTATTTAAAATATTTTTTTTTCGAAAACAAAGGAGAAATTTTTGAAAGATTTTTTTTTTTGAAAAAATTTTTGAAAAATTTTTGAAAAGAAAACTAAAAGAAAGTTACCCAATCTGAGCAACAAGATGAACCGTCAGTTGTCCAAACTCAAACAATCCCCGGCAACGGCGCCAAAAACTTGGTGCACGAAATTGTGATCTCTGGTAATGGCTCCAAAAACTTGGTGCTCTAATCTCAATTCATAATTTGTCACAACTTCGATACAACTAACCAGCAAGTGCACTGGGTCGTCCAAGTAATAAACCTTACGTGAGTAAGGGTCGATCCCACGGAGATTGTTGGTATGAAGCAAGCTATGGTCACCTTGTAAATCTCAGTCAGGCGGATAATAATTGATTATGGAGTTTTCGAAAATAATACTAATTAAACAGAAAATAAGGATAGAAACACTTATGTAATTCATTGGTGATAATTTCAGATAAGCGTGTAGAGATGCTTTCGTTCCTCTGAATATCTGCTTTCCCGCTGTCTTCATCCAATCAGTCTTACTCCTTTCCATGGCTGGCTTTATGCAAGGGCATCACCGTTGTCAAT
>NC_029794.2:35548963-35550213 GCF_000816755.2 Arachis ipaensis | reverse complement strand
TAAGTAATTGATGCATAAATCCACTTCCGGGGCCCACTTGGTGTGTGCTTGGGCTGAGCTTGAAGTCTACACGTGGAGAGGTCATTCTTGGAGTTGAACGCCAGCTTTTGTGCCAGTTTGGGTGTTGAACTCCACTTTGCAACTTGTTTCTGGCGCTGGACGCCAGAATTGGGCAGAGAGCTGGCGTTGAACGCCAGTTTGCATCGTCTAAACTTGGGCAAAGTATGGACTATTATATATTGCTGGAAAGCCCTGATGTCTACTCTCCAACTCAATTGGAAGAGCGCCATTTTGAGTTCTGTAGCTCCAGAAAATCCACTTTGAGTGCAGGGAGGTCAGAATCCAACAGCATCAGCAGTCCTTCTTCAACCTCTAAATCTGATTTTTGCTCAAGTCCCTTAATTTCAGCCAGAAAATACCTGAAATCACAGAAAAACACACAAACTCATAGTAAAGTCCAGAAATGTGAATTTAACATAAAAACTAATGAAAACATCCCTAAAAATAACCAGATTCTACTAAAAACATACTAAAAACAATGCCAAAAAGCGTATAAATTATCCGCTCATCACTCCTTTTTTCATCAGTCTGAAGAAGGGGATTGCCTTTTGAGCCAATGCTCCGAGAAAGCGGGATAGCGATGTTAGTCGGCCGGTGAGTTTATGGATGTCGTTTATATTTTTTGGGCTTGTCATCTCAAGGACGGCGCAACATTTCTCTGGGTTGGCTTCAACTCCGTGGTGTGTGATCATAAAGCCGAGAAACTTTCGTGCCTCCATTCCAAAGGCGCATTTTGTCGGGTTGAGTCGCATTTGGTGCTTTCGTAGGGTGTCCATGAAGACCTTGAGGTTGCTGATGAGTTGTTCACTGGAGTTGGTCTTGGCGAGCATGTCGTCTATGTAGACTTCTAGTTTTGTTCTGGATAGGTTCTGGAATATTTTGTTAATGAGCCGTTGGTAGGTGGCTCCGGCGTTGTTCAAGCCGAAGGGCATGACTGTGTAGCAGTACGTTCCATCGGGGGTGATTAATGCTGTTTTTTCCTCGTCAGGTCGATGCATGGGTATTTGATTATAGCCAGAGTATGCGTCCATGAAGCTGAGGTACCGATGTCCGGATGCAGCGTCTACCAGTCCGTCGATGTTTGGCAGAGGAAAGGCGTCTTTTGGACAGGCTTTGTTGAGGTCCGTGTAGTCGACGAACATTCGCCACTTCCCGTTGGACTTTTTTACCAGTACGACATTGCTAACCAT
>NC_029794.2:35545891-35548839 GCF_000816755.2 Arachis ipaensis | reverse complement strand
GGTAGTTCTCGGATGAAGTTTGCCTCGAGTAGGGCTTGTACTTGTCGTTTGACCTCGGCCGCTCGGTCTGACGACATTTTTCGTCTCCTTTGTGCCACGGGTTCAGCTTTGGGGTCTACGGCTAGCCGGTGGGACATTAGGTCGAGGTCTATCCCAGGCATGTCGGCTGCCGTGAAAGTGAACAAGTCTCTATTTTGTTTCAAAAATTGGGAAAGGTCTTCTTTGAGGTCGTATGGGAGGTTCCTGTTGATGAAGGTGTATTCGTCTTTGGTTTGCCCTACTTGTAGTTTTTGCATGTCACCTTTCGGTTCTAGCCTAGGTTGGCCGTCTTGTCCGGCGTCCAGGTCGGCTAGGAATATGCCAGCCGCATCGCGAGACTTTTGCCGTAAAGCCAGGCTGGTGTTGTCGCATTCTACCGCGACTTTCCAGTCTCCGTGGATAGTCCCGATGGAGCCGTCTTCCGTTATGAATTTCATAAGGAGGTATTTGGTAAAGATGATGGCCGAGAAGTCATTGATTGTTTTTCTCCCGAGGATGACGTTGTAAGCGGTGGAGTCTTTTAGGACCACGAATTCAGATAGAATGTTATCCTTTGGTTACCTGTTCCTATGGTGAGGGGAAGGGTGATGGAACCTTCCGGTTTGAGAAAGTTGTCCCCGAGTCCCGTGATGCCATTGCGGTGCGTTTGGAGATTTTCGTTGCGGAGCCCGAGCTTGTCGAAGGCTCCTCAGAAAAGGATGTTGGAGTCTGCGCCGGTGTCCACTAGTATTCTCTGGACTAGTCCCGTTCCGATTCTTGCCGAGATGATGAAAGGTGCGTCTTCAGCTGAGGTGCCGTGCTGGCAGTCCTCGGGTAGGAAAGTTATCATTTTGCCGGTGGTGGTGGTTGGAGCTTGGTCTCTAACGGCCAGGACTTTGAGGTCCTTTTTCAGTGTTGTTTTCGATTTACCTGACACGTCTTTGCCTGTGATAACATTTACTATTATGGTTGGGTCATCTTCTAGACTTTCTCTGGGGGGTTGTTTTTGCGTTCTCGGGTTGCGCCCTTCTCTTTCTGGCGACCTGTCTTTTTCCGCGCGTTTTGGTTCTCTGATGATTTTGGCGAACTCTGGGAGTTTGCCGTCCCTTATGGCTTGTTCGAGGGCGTCCTTGAGGTCAAAGTAGTCTTGTGTCCTGTGGCTGTAACCTCGGTGGTAGTCGTAATAAAAGGTTTTGCTGCCGCCCGTTCTTTCTTTGAGTTGCCGGGCTTTTGGGATGACACCTCGGTCCGCTATTTGGTGGTATATCTCGGCAATTGGAGCTGTTAGGGGTGTGTAACTAGAGAACTTGCCGATTCTGGGTGCTCAGTTTGCATTTGTCGGCTTGGGATGGTCCCTCTGATTTTCTCTGGATGGTGGGTTATGCCGGGAGCCGAATTGCCGTGTTGGGCGTTGCCATGTTGTCGTTTATTGGCGGCGATGACCTGGCTGACTTCCTCGTCATTGATGTAATCTTTGGCGACGTTCTGGATCTCGTGCATGGTCCATACTGGTTTGGTGGTAAGGTGTTTGTGAAAATCTTCGTTCATGAGCCCGTTGGTTAGACAGAGACTTGCGACGGAATCCGTGAGTCCGTCGACCGTTAGGCATTCATCATTGAAGCGGTCGAGGTATTTCCTTGTGGATTCGTCTTGTTTCTGCGTGACCCCTAGTAGACTGATGGGGTGTTTGGCTTTAGTGATTCTAGTTGTAAATTGGGCTATGAACTTTCGCGAGATGTCGTGGAAGCTGGTTATAGATCCGTTTGGGAGGGCGTTGAACCATTTGATTGCTGGCCCCGCTAGGGTTACCGGGAAAGCTCTGCCTCGGATTGCGTCGGCTGCTCCTTCTAGGTTCATTCTGGCCTCGAAGGCCGTTAGATGTTCCTGGGGATCCTTGGTTTCGTCATACTTCATATCAGTGAGTTTATCGAAACCTTTGGGGAGTTTTGCTTTTAAGATCCTTTCTGTGAAGGGGGTAGCTCCCATTATCGTGTGGTCGTTCCTCGTGCGCTTGGTTTCTCGGTGTCGTCGGTCATCTTCCGTGTGAGCGGGGTCACGGGAGATATTGCGGTTGTATCTTTTGTTGTGTCGCCGTTATGGTGGTCTATCGCTTCTTTGTCTGCGCGAGGTGCTTCTATCATGCCTTTTGGCGTGTCGCCGTTCTGGCGATCTGCCGTGGCGAGATCTGGATCTAGAAGTTGCGTGACTTTCGTTTCCGGTGATATGTTTTTCTTTTGCGGCAATCTGGCCTTCGAGTTCTTGTACTCGGTGGTAGAGCTCCTGGATTATTTGGGCTAACTTTTCTTCCAGGTTCTCAGGATGTCAGGTTTTTGTAACGACAGTAGCGTCTTTTTTGTTATGGACGACGCTTGCCGATTTGATTTACTACTATATTGCGTAAATCGAATTTAACTAATTCGATTTATATAGAAATATAGTTTGGGAATTAACGTAACATTTTTTTATTTGGATGAATCATGTAATATTGAATTAGCTTTGGTTTATTTATGTGTTCTGCCCAAAAGCTTTTATAATAACCTGAGTCCAGGCCTATTTTATAATAAATCAAGTCAAATACAAGCCGAGTTGTAAGTCCCTGATAGGTTGGCTAGCTTATTTCCAGCACGCTGCGTGATGTAGGAAATAGGACAAAAAATTGATGAACAATTGAGAGTATAAAGTGTGATCTCTAACCTTTCATTATTCTCTCTCTCATATTTATACTTGGTCCCACTTATAAAATTAATGGTGTAAGATCACACTTTACTCTCTCAATTATTAAAAAAAATTGAGAGGATCCATTCCCTAAAAAAATAGTGTGTGTTTAATATTATTTTAATATTTTCATTTGTAATTACTTTATCAATTTTAAGTAGCCATGAGTTATATATATGTAATTAATTTGTAATTTTATAATATTTTAGATTTAT
>NC_029794.2:35507443-35545835 GCF_000816755.2 Arachis ipaensis | reverse complement strand
TATATTATAACTAATTTGTAATATTATAATTTAAAAAAATATAATGTAAAAATTAATACTACTGCAAATAATAAAAATTAATTATACTACAAATAATTATATTTGTTACAATTACTATTACTACCACCACCATCACATTACAGTCCAGTCTATAATTCAACCCTACTTACACCATAGTCATACCTCAATCCTATCTACTCACCATTTCTAGTAATCTTCCATATGTTATAGTCGATGGATTAAATGAAGATTCACATTCTCTCTTTCCAGTAGGCATAGTTCTTCCGTTGAAGAAGGGAGGCCTGTTATTTGATTGGCCTTCTGTTAGAGTGTAGGCAACTGTGGTTGTGCCCAAGTTGTTCGCCATTGGACCTTTACTCCAAGCTGTAAAGCTTGATTCTTGAGATCTTGGCTCTAGATACCAATTGAAAGTTATAGAAGGTTTAGAGAAGGGGGGTTGAATCTATGACCTTCTTTTACTTTAATGAACTTAGCCTTTAATTACACACTTTTACTTTGAATCTGTTTGAACTGTGCAGCGAAAACTTTATGAGACAAATCTGTTTTGTCGCATAAATATCAAAAAACAGAACTCAGAGAAAGAGAAGAGAAATGGCACAGGCATGTATCTTGGTTCAGTTGCCTTGTGGAATGCAACCTACATCCAGTCTCCATCACAACAGTGGTGGAATTTCCACTATAGTTAAAGTATTACATACACCAATTTCATAGGATTCACTCAATCCTTTTCTCTCAAATTCTCAACTAACTTGACTTGGTTATGCTAATACCTAACTCTTCACTCTAAGTGCTAACCCAATTTGGAAAGGGGCACCTCATAGGTACAAGACACAAGACATATGAAACAACCTAAAGAAATCTGAAATCACTCTAAACTTTGCTCTCAAGTATTTTATTCAGCCTTTTATCACTCATAGACTTTTTCTTGATTCCTCTCTTTTAGCCTTTTACTTCTCAAGAAATTACAGAAAGATATACATTGAAAATGAAATACAAACTGTAAAACATGAAGGAGATTGATGCATTAACAGCCTCTGTTGCTATAAGTTGAACTGGATTCAGCTGACTCTGATTAAGTTCTTCATCTTGGCAGAATGCTTCTTTAACTAGAAAATACTGTCCAAAGTTGATGAACTCTATAGAGAAGCTCTTCAGAACAAACTCAAAATCTGGTTCTCTCTCCTTACCTTGCCAACCAGAAAGTTTTTTTTTTGTACCTTGTGCAGAATCACAGATAGGGTTTCTCCCCAGGTTAACTTCTCGGACTTTGAGCTTTGATAATACATCCCTTCACTTTCTTCAATCAACCCTAACTTAGGGATTTCAATTCTGATTTTCTTGCTTGACCGAGGTCAACTGAGCAGCAAAGGATTATTGTTCAGTGATAAGCCCTAAATCCACACCATTAAGAATGTGCTTTGGCTCCAAGTAATTTTGTGGACCATTGATTTACAGCAGCATAGATAAGAGATTTCTTTCTCCATTTATCCCAAAATGGTGTCGCAGAAAGTTGGAGAAGGAGTGAAGAAAATAAATTGCATGCAAATGGAAATAAATCACCTTTAACTTCTGACTAAGCTTAGCTCGTTTTGATTTGGGTGATTAAACATTTGCTTTTGTGATTTACCTTTCTCTTTCTTTCTTCTCTGGTGAATGAACCAGGAAGAAGCTTTCTTCTCTTTCTTCATGTTTCTGACTGAAGTGAACTTGTGAATGATGGCTTTGGAAGGCTTCCTCTTGAGTGATGCAACTTGGGCTAGATTTACTTCACTTACCTCTCAGCCCATGTGATTTCTTTGTTATTTCTTTTGGACTTAGTTTGTGCACTTTTATATACCTCAGCAGCTTCTATTTCTTTGTTTCATTTGGATTGGGCTGCTCTAATCATTTGGGCCTGCCCCACTAACCAAACAAAAATAAAAACTAATTGGGTGTTTAATCCAATACATCAATGTATGTCATCATCGATTAAGTTAGTTAATTTCTTAACTCAGCAATCTTCCCCTTGATGACAAATGTAATTATAACATTGATCAATTAGTTTGAATTTTAATAAAGTTACGGTACTTCCCTTTAGGTGATGTTGCTTGCTTTTGACTTGCTCCCCCTTTTCTTTCCAAGAGTTGTTCTCCCTAAATTTGTGCTCTTCTTTTGTTTTCTGTTTACATATTCACATAGAGAACACAACAATATACCATATACAATGTGTTCTCCATGGATGAAGCATGCAGCAATGTTTTCAAACAATTTCAACATTTCATGAAACAGAGCCCAAGAATGTATAAAAACAGCAAGAATTCAGCCCAAAATAGAACAAAACAGAAACAGAGCAACAAAATAGAACATATACATACATACACAGAATAATAATAATACTACTACTACTCCCCCTTTTGTCATCAAGAGAGGAAAAGCAATCAATTTCAACCTGCAGCAAACTGTCAAGGCATACGACCAGATAACAAAAAAAAAAAAAAACTAAACAGTTGTTAAGTCGGTTTACAGTCATCCGAGACAAAACAAAAGAAGTCTAAAACAAAATACAATTATTCTGTGGGACAATTTTCAAACTGAAACAACATAGTAAAGATCATTAAATGAGACATCCTCAGCCATCTGAACCATCCCCCTCAGAGTCAATAGGTTCTTCAGGGTCAGAGGCCACATTTTCATCCTCAATAGTGTTTTCAATGAACTTCATGAGAACTGCCACCCTGTCTCTAGACATTCTGAGGTAGTTTTCATGCTTGGCCGCCAGTTTTCTCTGCTCTTTACTTAAGGTAATCAGATGGTTGGATTGAGAGACGAATTCCTGCACCACATCATTAACCACTCCATATAGAAGTGATTTGTGTTTAGTGGAGGCGGGAGTCCCAGAGGCAGATGGTGGAGAAGATTCTTCTAGTTCATAGTCATCATCATCGTTATCAAGAACTACCCTTTCAGTTCGAGGTGGTCCCTTTTTCTGCTGTTTACTAAACCACCTCCTTTTAGATATGAGTGTCTATTTTCATATGTCTCATTTGACAAATCAACACCAAAATGTTCAAAAATACAAATTAAGAATATGCCGTAAGGAAGAGCTTTATCTTTCTCACTTCTAACACAATCAAACATATACCTTACCATTAAGTATGCAAAGGAAATTTCAGTTTTTGTGAGGATAGCATACAAAACTAAAGTATCAGAGAAAGACACCCTTTGATAAGAGCCACTTTGAGGAAGGATAATATGGTTCACAATGTGATGCAACTGAGCACATGTGTAACCAAGAGCTTTGTGAGTTGGAGTGATGCCATCAATCAAAGAGATATGTTCACATACATAAGCCAGAGTATCATTGAAAGAAAGACCTACCATTTCATCCCATTTACCCGAGGTGTATGCACAAGCACCAACATCAGTATATTTCAAAGAATCACTGATGGTTTCATTGTTCAGAACAATATCTCGGCCTTTAACATAGGAATGAATGCTGCCCTCATGACAGGTCATGTTTGCATAAAACTCTTTGACTAAAATTGGGTAAACTGATTTTTTTATTTTAAAAATATGGTTCCAGTTTAGAAATTAAAATTTTCAGCATAGAAAAAACCTTTCTTTTTCAAATTTGGTAAATCAACAAAAAAATTGGGACATATGGTACGATGAGCAATAAAACCATCATAGAAATCATTGTTCATGGCAGATCAAAAAGGGTAAAGATTGTAGTTCGAGTGGGAGGTCGTATAGTGTGATTTATGTGCAAAAGGATCAATGGAGGCTCTTTAACAGATTTGAGAGGAATGCGAGGATTACCTCTTTGAGGACGAGAAGGAGCAGACCTAGGTTTAGGTCTTGTAGGTTTAGGTGCATGTTCCTCTGCAGCAGGGCACTTCCCTTTCGAAGTGCATGACTTGGAAGGAGCATTGGGTGGTGCGGTTGGCTTGGAGGAAGATGGGAAGCTTGAAGGGTTTTTCATACGAGCCATAGGGTCTGTGCGAGGAGGAGAGGTAGGAGGAGAAGGAGAAGGTATAAAGGTATGGTCTTGGGAGCAAATAGAGGGTCTTGGCTTCTCTGGAAGTTTGAGGAATTTTGCCCTTGGACTCTTTTGGATTACAGTTTCTTCCTCATTGGAGTGAACCTAGGTTTTAAATGAAGCAAAACACTAATGGTAGAGGGGAGGAACAGAAGAGGTGATGGAAGGAGTTATGAAGAGAGAAGTTTGGTAACTGCACTAGGAAAGAATGTTTCTTGAAACATGCAACTGCATCACCTATAACTAGACCTTGATATCATGAAAAAGGTGATTTGATTTTAACAAATAAAACAAAACGGATTTAAAATAAACTTTTTCACTAAAAGACGAAACACAAAATATCACATGGATAATGTAACACTCATTGGGCCCAGAGATGGTGGAATTTAAGGAAACATATTGGACCATTTTATCTCTGAACTGAAGGGTTAACCCAGAAGATTCAGAACATCCCATTTAAGCCCAGAAAGAAAATATTCAGGAAGATGGTTCTTCATGCACCCAGAATTGTCTCATCCCAACCTGAGGGACAAAAATTTCAACAAATACATCAGCAATGTGTAAATAATATATCATGACTTAAAATTCCTAGATTTGTTCTAAACTTGCAAAATCTGTCTTCAGCTAAAGGTTTTGTGAAAATGTCTGCTAATTGATCTTCTGATTTAACAAATTGAATGCTAATATTTTCTTTTTGAACATGTTCTCTTATTGAGTGAAATCTCACCTCAATATATTTAGTTCTAGGGTGCAAAACTGGATTTTTGAAAATATTTATGGCACTCATATTGTCACATAACAAGAGAATATTTTCAGCATTTAATTTATAATCAGCAAGTTGTGTTTTCAACCAAATAAGCTGAGAGCAACATGAAGAAGCCGCGATATACTCAACCTCTGCGGTGGATAAAGCCACTGTGGACTGCTTCTTACTTAACCAGACGTTTAGGGACTTCCCAAGAAAACAACATTTGCCTGATGTACTCCGTCTATCCACTCTATCTCCATTAAAGTCTGCATCACAATAACCAACTGTAGAAAACTCATCAATCTTAGAATACCATAAACCAAAATTGGATGTGCCATGAACATATCTAATAATCCTTTTAACTGCTAAAATATGTGATTCTTTTGGTTTTGATTGGAATTTTGAACACATTCTAACACTTTGCACAGTGTCAGGTCTAGAGGAAGTTAGGTACATAAGAGATCCAATCATTCCTCAATACCTGGTCTCATCAACATCTTTTTCAGTTTCACCCTTTTCTAATTTTGAATTAGGGTGCATGGGAGTTCCCATGGGTTTGGCATTTTCCATACTAAATTTCTTAACTAGTTCCTTGGCATACTTTTTTTGGTGAATAAAAATACCATTTTCACTTTACATGATTTGAAGCTCAAAGAAAAAATTAAGTTTACCTATCATACTCATTTCAAATTCACTTGTTATGAGTTTTCCAAATTTAGTACAAAGGGTCTCATTTGCTAATCCAAATATAATGTCATCAACATAAATTTGGACTAGTATGAAAGAATCAATAGAAATCTTGATAAATAGAGTAGTGTTTGTGGTGCCTCTTTGAAAACTATTTTTCAAAAGAAAAGAACTAAGTCTTTCATACCAAGCCCTAGGAACTTGTCTTAACCCATAAAGGGATTTTGAGAGTTTGTAAACATGATTAGGAAATTCCTCATTTTCAAAACCAGGTGGTTGTGTCACATACACTTCTTTATCTATTATCCCATTTAGAAATGCACATTTCACATCCATTTGATACAATTTGAAACCACAATGAGCAGCATAGGCTAGAAGTAGTCTAATGGCTTCCATTCGTGCAACAGGGGTAAAGGATTCATCAAAGTCTATCCCTTTCTCTTGATCATATCCTTGCGCCACTAGCCTTGCTTTGTTTCTAGCAATGCTACCATCCTCTCCCAACTTGTTCCGAAATATCCACTTGGTGCCAGTCACTTTCTTTCCAATTGGCTTTGGAACGAGTGTCCAAACTTGATTCTTTTCAAATTCACCAAGCTCTTCTTCCATAGCCTTCACCCAAGAAGGATCATTGAGAGCTTCATTGATGTTTTGTGGCTCCAATTGAGAGAGAAAAGCCAAATTTGTTTATTTATTTGTTTTTCTTGTAGAGGAACGTGTCTTGACACCATGAGAGACATCCCCAATAACAAATTTCTGTGGATAATTATCTAAAAATCTCCACTCACGGGGTCTAGTTGACTTAGGAGCAGTTTCAGTCACTATAGGATCCAAAGAAGTTATATTGTCAGAAACTTACTATGAAGGAATTATTTTACTATTGTTCACTAATTTTTGTTGTTTTTTTTGGTATTAATCTAATCACTGAGAATACTAGAAACTATAATAACTATATATATTTATTTAAATCACTGGTACAGAGTCGGCTTAGGATGAGACATAGATATATTTATTTTTATAAAATGAATAAAAGAAATGAGGTTTTAATCCACGCTACACCTTTTCTAGCAAACCAACCACTCCCTGAAAGATCCTACTTTTTTTGGAATTATGATGAACTCCCCAAATATATGGTATGGTGTTTTGAAAAAAAGGGGGGGAGGGGGGTTCGCCAGATTCATGAGACAAAGCAGAATTGTCTCCTGCAAAATCCCCTCAAGTAGCCTTATCAGATTCAGATGGTCCAAAAATTTCTTTCTCTTGATTTTTGGATTCTCCTTCTTTACCCTGAACTTGATTTCCTGCATCACAATCTTCCAAGATACTTTGAACCACGTTAGTGTCACAAAAAATAACGTGTATGGACTCCTCTATAATTCTAGTATCTTCATGGTAAACTCTATAGGTTTTGCTAGTTGTAGAATATCCTACAAATAAACATTCATATGCCTTTGGATCAAATTTTCCTAGATTTTCTTTGTTATTTAGGACAAAATATTTGCATCCAAAGATATGTAAGTAATTTAAATTTGGTGGGTGACCTTTCCAAAGTTCATAAGGAGTTTTCTTCAAGAATTTCCTTATGATTGTTCTATTCAAAATGTGGCAAGCCGTATTCACAGCTTCAGCCCAAAGAAATTTTGGAACATTGCTTTCACAAAGTATAGCTCTTATCATTTCTTGAATACTCCTATTTCTTCTTTCAATAACACCATTTTGTTGTGGTGTTCTTGGACAAAAAACGTTTTGTGATATTCCAAATTCCTCATAAAATGATTCAAAAGATTGATTTTGAAATTTAGTTCCGTGATCACTTCTTATTGATGCAATCTTTAAATCCTTTTCATTTTGAATTTTCTTGCTAAAAATCTCAAAAGCCGAAAAGGCTTCATTTTTGTGTGCAAGAAATAAAATTCAACCAAACCTAGTGAAGTCATCCACAATTACCAAACTATAATGTTTACCACCTAAACTTTGAGTTCTTGTTGGACCAAATAGATCAATATGTATCAATTCAAGTGGTCTTTTAGTAGAGATGTCTTCCTTTGATTTAAATGAACTCTTTGTTTGTTTTCCCATTTGACAAGCATCACAAGTGATATCTTTGTCAAATTTTATCAAAGAAGACCTCTCACTAATCCTTTCTTGACAAGCTTGTTTATTTGAAACATGCTAGCATGAACCAATCTCTTGTGCCATAGCCACTTTTCAGATTCTTTAGAATGAAAACAAGCTACATTTTGATCCTTTAGTTTATCAAGAGTAAGTCCATATACATTATCACAACGCTTAGTAATGAACAATACATCATTGGTCTTTTCATTTACAACACAACATTCCAATTTTTTGAAGGTCACCAAATAACCCAAATCACATAGTTGACTTATACTCAAAAGATTATGCCTCAAGCCATTAACCAAAAAGACATCATCAATGAAAGTAGAATGATTATTACCTATTTTTCCAACAGCAACTATTTTACCTTTTCCATCATCTCCAAAGGTCACAAACCTTCCATTATACTTGTTGAGTTTGATAAAGAAAGTTGACCTTCCAGTCATGTGCCTAGAGCACCCACTATCCAAGTACCACATATCTCTCTTCTTCTTGGATGCTAGGCAGATCTGCATAAAATTTCAAGCAACCTTAGGTATCCAAATTAATTTGGATCCTTTGAAGTTAATCCACATTGGTTGCCCAAGTGCATTAAAGTCACAAACAACATTGTAAGTTTGGTTTCCTAATTTTCTTTTTTAATGAAGCATTGTAAATAAGAGTGGCCGGTTTTCTTACAATTAAGGCAATGATTTCTTGTTGCATATTACTGAAATTGATTTAGATTTTTATGCTGGAAATGATTGAAAGGTTGAGGTTTTCTGATTTTTGAAAAATGATCATTTCTCATGACAAATTTACTGTTGCTATTTTTGTTTCTTTTTGCAAGATCACTCGAATCAGAATCTTTGAAAGCATATGAGCTTCTTGAATAAGGTTCTTTTGTGAAATTGTGGAGTTTTGAAAACAACCTCATTTTTTGATACATAGCCCAGACCCGACTTGTTTGATGTATGTTCGGTCCTTGAAGATGATGCAGTTTCATCAAAATAATATTTTTCAAATTTCTCTTCATAGGTGGGAACATGTCCCAGGCCAGATTTATTTATGATGGATTTTGTTTTTGAAGAAGGGACTATGAATTTTGTTGAAGAATTATCAAAAACTGCATTCTCTTTTGTCACATATCCTAACCCAGATTTTTCAAACAATGGTCTTTGATTTGCAAGTAATTTGTCCAAGTTGTTAGGAGCTTTGAGCAAATTTTGCTAAATCATTATTCAATCTTATCATTTCATTTAATCTTTTATTTTCAACAATAAGCTCTTGAGAAAGATCCATAATGTGCTTTCCTTTTAGTTTCTTAAGTTCAGATTTCAGAAATATGTTTTCTTCAATAATATCCAAAGCACATTCAGTTTTCTTCACCTTTTCTCACAAAATATTATTTTCAACTTTCAGCATTTCTTTTTCAGATTTGCATTTATTGTATTTGTTTAGCAATTTTTCAGAATTCAGAGTTAGATCATCTTTGATAACATGTAAATCATCTATGGATAGGTTATAGTAATTTACCTCATCAAGTTGATCCTCACCAGCCACAAAATAGATTTGAGCTTCGCATTCAGAGTCTTCTTCCTCATCTAAATCGTTCTCAAGATCCTCCCAAGATGCCATGAGCACTCTCTTCTTTTCTTTCTTTCCTTTATTCTCCTTTTTGAGTTTCGTACAGTTGCACTTGAGATGCCCAGCCTCCTTGCAATTGTGACAAATCACTTTGCTCATGTCCTTCTTGTACTCCTTTGAACTTAAGCCCTTGTACTTGCCTTTGTTCCTCATTAGCCTTCTAAGTCTCCTAGCAAAAAACACAAGTTCATCATCTGAAAAACTGTCACTAGACTCACTTTCTTTTGATTCAACTTTTGATTTAAGGGTTATTCCCTTTTCTTTGAGTCTTGGCTTGTGTGTATGATTTCATAGGCAAGAAGTTTTTCTCTCAGCTTATCATAGGTTATGGGACTTAGGTTATTACTCTCGGCTAGGACAGTTGCTTTTGTTTCCCATTCTTTTGTGAAGCTTCTAAGAATTTTTCTCACTAGTGTTTGTTCTGTGTGAGTTAAACCCAGAGCATCAAGGCTATTTATTATGATTGAGAATCTCTCAAAAATTTCATCAATACTTTCTCCATCCTTGATGTTGAACATCTCATACTCTTTTCCCAGTATATCAATCATCGTTTCTTTGACTAGTTTGGTGCCTTCGTATGTAACCTGAAGTTTCTCCCAGATTTCTTTGGCCATCTTGCATCTTGACACCTTTCGATATTCCTCAAAGCTGATTGCACAGTGTAGAAGATTGATGGCTTTCGTGTTAAGCTCCACTTTCTTCTTGTCGTTGTCATTCCATTCAGTTTCTTTTTTTGGAGTCACCACTCCGTCAGCACTTGTCTTTGTTGAAATTTTGGGGCCGCTCACAATAATCTTCCATATATTGTAGTCGATGGATTGATGAATGGATTTTTGACGGTAAAGAATTTACAAATAAAATCTTGTCGAAGTATAGTTTCTAAACCAACAATAATCCTTTCATACAAAAATTTGTTTGTCACAATTACAAACCCCTAATAAAACTAATAACCGAAGTATTTAAACCTCGGATCGTCTCTCAAAGGAATTTCAGGGTAGTGTTCTTGTTATTGGCTATGGACATGTATATTTTGGGGTTTTGAATAAGAAGCAAGAAAAGTAAATGGCAAAGGAATTCAAATGATGAAAAGGTCTTGGCAAGGTTTGGTGGTCAATGATCTCTATCCTTATCACTAACCACAATATGATAATTGCAAGGATCAATCCCACTAAGCTAAGTCATCCTCTAATAAGTAAAGGAAAGTCAAATGAGCTATATCAATCCAAGTCCATAAGTCCTAGCTATTCACTAATTGAATTAATGAGAGCTAGAGTCAATGGCTATCAACTATCACTCACTTGGACATTAGTGACTCAAGAATTCCTAAGTTACCTTCCCAAGCCAGGAGCACAAAATTCTACTCTAACATCCTTTCAAGCATTTTGACAAACACTTGGAAGGTATAAAAAGAAAGCATAGTAAATTGACAACAAGAATGAAATCTAACACTACTTATTGCAAAGAATTAACAACAACAATAAAAGAGAACACAGTTATCATGAATTACCTCAAATTACATTGAAAGGAAATGAAAGGAACAAGAGTAGATCAACAACAAAGTATGGAAACAACATAGAGAAAATTACAACAAAAGAATAGAAGAACAAGATGTAACAACAAAGAATTGAAAGGTAGAAGTAGATGAAAGCATGAATTAAAACCTAGATCTAAGCTTATTGTCCTAAACCTAATCCTAATCCTAGATGGAAGAGAGAGCTTCTCTCTCTAAAACTAACACTAAAACTATTCCTAATGTGTGAAATAATGGAATGAATGAATTAATGCCTCTCCCCTTCAATCCTTGGTTCTTTTAAGCATTTTGGCGCCAAAGTTGGTTTAGATTGGGCCCCACAGCCCCTGTGAATTTGCTGGGCACGTTTTCACTTAAAAATCACGTGCCAGCACCGACGCGTATGCGTATAGCACACGTGCACGTCCCTGAGGTTTTTGCAATCCACGCGTGCGCGTATAGTGCGCGTGCGCGTGGATGATTGCATCCAAATATTTGGCTTTTTCCATGTGTTCTCCACTTTGCATACTTTCCTCTTCAATACTTTGATCCATTCCTAGCCTTTTCAACCTGAAATCACTTAACAAACAAATCAAAGCATCTAGTGGAATCAAAGGTGAATTAAAATCATCAAATTAAAGGTCTAAAAGCATATTTTCACACTTAAGCACAAAATGAGGGAGAATCACAAAACCATGATATTTCATTAAATAAATATGAGAAAAGGTTGATATAATGCTCTAAATTCAACACAAGATAAACCCTAAAAACAGGGTTTATCAACCTCTACACACTTAAACCTTAGCATGTCCTCGTGCTAAACCAAGAATGAAGTAAGGGGTATGAAATTTATTCAATGCACTAAACTACATGCAACCTATCTAAATGCAACTACCTACATGTATGCAAATTCTTGGTCAAAACAAATCAACTTCCAAGAGATATATGCAAGCACAAGGGCTAAAGCAATGGAAATCAAATCCAATCCACAATTGTATTGAATCATCAAAAAGATTTACAAACTTGCATGAATAAGAATGATTATGGTGAAAGCATGTGATTGAGCAATCGAACCCTCACCGGATGTGTATCCGCTCTAGTCACTCAAGTATTTAGGGGTTGATTCACTCAATTCTTCCCTAATCATGCTTTCCAAGATTTGTTCTTCATCTAACAATCAACAATTATTCAATGAATGCATACAATTATCATGAGGTCTTTCTCAAAGATTGTAATGGGGCTAGGGTCAAGGTAGGGTCATATATGGTTAAGTGGACTAGAATTTAAATTTTTGATTAGCCTAGATTTTCCCACCTAACCTATGATAACCTATACAATTAAGTTCTAACCTAACTACCCATTCTTCACTTTTTTTACATACTCATGCATTTTCTTTTCATTTCACAACACTTATGCATTGATTCTTATTGATTCTTGCTTTGAGGCATCTTGTCCCCTTTTTATTGCTTTCTTTTCTTCTTTTCTTTCTTTCTTTTTCTATATATATTTTTTCTTTTCGTTTTCATATTTTTTTTTGCTTTTCTTTTCTTTTTCTTTTGTTTTTCTCATTTTTGTTTCTTTCAAGCTATATAAAAGAACATCAATGCACAAGATTTAACATTTAATTTAATACATGAGTATGCACCCAATTCCCAAATATAAAAATACAAAGCACCCTTTTATCCCCACCAATGTTCCCAAATCTCCCTAACTTGAATAATGAACACTCTCACTAGCCTAAGCTAATCAAAGATCCAAATAGAGGACATTTATTGTTTTTCGCTTAGAGGCTTGTAATGTGCTAAAATAAAGAACAATTGGGTTAAGCAAAGGCTCAAAATTGGCTAACAATGGAAGGTAAACGGTAGGCTATTTGGGAAAGTGAGCTTTATGAAACAATGGCCTCAATCATATAAATGCATGAATACAAGAAATAATGGATATATAGAATTAAAAAAATCAAGGATCACAATCATAGAAGGAGAATAATGCACACAAGAAGGAAAAATAAGTGGTTATAAGATGTAACCACGCCACTAGGCTCAAATCTCACAAGCTTGTGTTCTTAGCTCAAAACCATGCTTCGTAAAATATATAATTCAAGCAAGTTCCACAAAGAATTTTCAATCAATTGGGGTGGTGCCCTATAGATAGGTTCTTTGGAAATTTCATTGTTTGACTAAGCTTATTATGTATATATATATATATATGCAAAAATAAGAAAATACACTAAGTTTCAACTCTTGATTAACCTCTTCATATTCTTCAATTTCAATATACACCATGCCCTTCTCATCTTCCTTGGGAGGTTGTGCATACTCTTCTATAGTTTCAACTCCATGTCCAACGGGTGAGGATTCCATTGTAGAGAGCAATTCATCTATGATTGAATCCATTTCTTGATAAACTTCTTCCAAGTCTCCAACGATGATATGCCTTGGAGATTGCGCACCCTCCTCAACATCAATATCAAGCTTCTTGGAAAAGTTCTCCATGATGCTACATTCCCTTGGACTTTCAACATCTCCTAAATCTTCAACCACCTCTTCCTTTTCTTTAATGATCATAGGCTCCTCCAATTGTTCCAACACAAAATTGGACTCCTCCTTCTCCACCGAATTTTCCAATTTCTCCTTCACGCTTTGCTCTTCTTTTGACTTTTCACATGCGGTCACGGAAGTACCTTGAGTATTCAAGCATTGGTGGGCTAAAGTGTGCACCACCTTGGTCAAATTGGTCACAAACTCAAGTGTATCCCACTTCATGGCTTCTTGTCCTTGGAGTAACAAAGTGAGAGGCTCGTCTATTGGGGCTTGGGGTGAATAGGAGGGTTCGTTGTTTTGGAGAGAGAGTTCATAATAGGAAGGTGGTTCTTTTTGGTAAGGTTGTGGAGATTGTGTGTATTGAGGTGGTTCTCACTTAGAACCAAACTCAAAGCCAAAGTGGTGAGAATTCATAATGAGAGAACAAAATAAAACTAACAAAAATTAAGAAACAACAAAAGATAAACCTATTCACAATATTCACATATGTACAATAACCAATAACACAACACCATTGCAAATCTCCCCGGCAACGGCGCCATTTTGATGAATGGATTTTTGACGGTTTAGAATTCACAAATGAATTCTCGTTGCAAGTATAGTTTCTAAACCAATCACTAATCCTTTCATACAAAAAGTTATTTGTCACTAAAACAAACCCCTAAAATTTATAAACCGAAGTATTCAAACCTCGGGTCGTTCTCCCTAGGAATTACAATAAAGTGTCTTGTTATTGGTTATGGATCATATTTTGGGGTTTTAGGATAAGAGACATGGAAAGTAAATGGCAATGAAAATAAACTAACAACTATAAAAGGCTCTTGGTAAGGTGTGAGAACTAGAAGTCCTATCCTAGTTATCCTTCTCAATTGTGATGAGAATTGTTCGTTGCTACCACTTAGTTAACCCTTACTAATTAAAGGAAAGTCAAGTGGATGAATTGACTTGAGAATCACAATTATCATGAATTACCTCAAATTGCATTATTGAAAGAAAACCAAGGAACAACAATATATCTAAAACAAAATGAAGAATTACAATTATTAAAGCACACAACTAGAAAGAGGAAGAGGAGAAGATTAAGAATTGGTAAATGAAAAGTGAATCAAAGCATGAGTTAAACCTAGATCTAAGAAGAGAGATTAACCTAAACCTAATCCTAATCCTAGAGAGAAGAGAGAGCTTCTCTCTCTAGAAACCTAAACTAAAGTCATTAGTTAGTTGGAAGTGATGTCATGGTGAATGAATGCCTTCTTCCCCTTAATCCTTCATCCTTTTATTCCTTTCCCTTAGCAATTTGGCGCCAAAATTGGGTTCAGAAACCCTCTCAAATCGCCAGGCACGTGTTGCATTAATGAGGTCATGTGCCAGCATCGGCGCGTGCGCGCATGGTACGCGTGCGCGTCCCTGGTCGATTTTGCAATGTGCGCGCAAGCGCCTTGTGCGCGTGCGCGTGCATGGCTGACTTTGCTTCTTTGACTTTTTACGCTTCTCTCCACTTGTATGCTTCCTTCCTTGCTTCCTTTGATCCATGCTTAGCCTATTTCAACCTGAGGTTACTGGCAAACACATCAAGGCATCTTATGGAATCAAACAGAAACTAGAATTCATCAAAATAAGGTTTAAAAAGCATGTTTTTACACTTAAGCACAATTATGGAAGAGATAACAAAACCATGATAATTCTTAGGCTAAATGTGACAAAAGGTTATCAAAATGCTCTAAATTCAATACAAAACAAACCGTCAAATTGGGGTTTGTCAACCTCCCCACACTTAAAAGTTTGCACCATCCTTGGTGCATCTAAAGATGAGCAAGGGGGTACGGTGACTCTCCGGTTGCTACCTTCAGCTGGTAGGTCAACCGGTGCTGCGTGTTCTTTCTCCTGCTTCCATATTTGCTTGTGGTGCATCAATCGTGAAAAACAGAAAATAACACCATAAGATGAGAAAATACAAAGCAAGGAAGCATAAATTGTTGGAACGAGGTAAATCACTAGAATTGAGTAAGTGAATTAGTGTGTGACATTAAGAAAGACGAGGTATGTGAATTCTAAATTAGGCGCCCTTTAGAACACACACACTATCATAGAGAGCTATGTCACAATTACACAAAGAATGACATGTACTTTACTCATTCTAGTGTGCTCGAAATACTTCAAATAAGCTTGTAAGTTGAGACAAGCTATAGAGAAGCGCAAAAGTATTCAAGCCAAACACATATGGATGCATATGATCAAGAAATACAATGCATTAAGATAAATGCACAACATCCATCAAGAGATTGCCTAATCAAGGAAAATGATTTAAATTACATGGTGGCCAAATCATGCAATTCAAAAAGGTTTAAGACCTTGAAGGCAATTCTCATTCGCTTGGTATGAAAGGATATCAAGCATGAAAAACTCAAAACCAAGTAACAAAATATAACCTCAACAATGGAATCCAACAATGGATATTAACAACAATGATGTTAAAATAACATTTTATCAATGATTAGCAGCAATGAATAGTAAACAAGATTAATAATCCAACAGTTAGTATGAAAAAGAGAAAATAAAATGAAATTTAACTAATTAAACAACTAATTAACTAACTAAAAGAAGTGGTTAAAAAAATGGTGTTTGGAAGTGTTGGACGAGGGGTAGGAGGAGGGAGGAAGAAAGAGAAGAGGAAATAAGAAGGGAAAAAATGAAAAGAGGAGAAGCAAAAGAAGTGTAGTGAAGGAAGGGCATCCACGCGTACGCGTATGTCACGCGGGCGCGTGGAAATGGTGCAGTGGAAGCGACGCGGACGCGTGTGTCACACGTGCGCGTCGATGGCTTATTTTGAGAGCGACGCGTACGCGTCGGGTACGCGTACGCGTGAGTTCACTTGTGCGAAAGGCACAAGACGCGCATGGTGTAGGCGCAACTCTCTGGAATTTGGCTTGGGGGTGGGATTGTGGCATCCACGTGTACGCGTGTATGACGCATGCGCGTGGATGGTCGAGAATGCTTTATGCACGCGTAAGTGTGAGGCCCGCTTATGTGTGGGTTGGTGCTCTGTTTTTCAAAATTTTTCATGTTTTTGCACCAAACCAAGCCTTCCAAACCTCCAAATAGCTACCAAAACACCATAAAACCTTGTTTAACATACTAGACTACTAACTAGACATAACAAATCAATCAAAACATGAAATTAAACTAATTTTTACCAATATTTACAAAAGAGAAAAAGGAAAGATTTTACCATGGTGGGGTGTCTCCCTCCTAGTACTTTTATTTTAAGTCCTTAAGTTGGACATTTAATGGGGTCCTTGCTATGGTAGCTTATGCTTGAATTCATCCTTGAATCTCCACCATTGTTTGCATCTCCAACGACCACCGGGATCCCAAATTAGGCGCATAAAGCCTTTAAGTAAGCTCGAGCAAGTAACAAGACCCCAAGAGTGTTGATTGTGGAATTGAATTCCGGTGTCCCAAACCTTGTTCTTGCACCCATCTTGTTGTTGATTACCATCGTTAGATCCGGGTGACAATGTTTGTGAATTCTCATTTAGGCATCCAAACATTCTTCTAGACCCATGCAATTCGGTTCTACACCAACCATTGCTCTTGAATTTTGAGCATGTAACCATCATGAATTTAGAGTGATGTTTCCAACCACTACACAACTCCTTCCTACTCTTAACTCCACAAAGAGCTCTAAGTTGACCATCATCTTCAATCAAACCATATTCAAGTGAGAAAGTAAAGCTTAGGGATAAGAATTTTACCCACTTGAATGTTGTGTAAGATGGTGACTGAGCAAGGGGTGATCCCAATGATCTTGCAAGCTTCACTCCTTTGTGCTCTTCCTTGACTATCTCCACCTCTTTGCACCAAGGGTATAGGCGGTTGTGCACATTCTTCTATAATTTCAACTTCATGCCCAATGGGAAAGAATTCAATTGTAGATAGAAATTCATCCATGATTGAATCCATCTCTTGATAAACCTCTTCCAAGTCTCCAACTATGATATGCCTTGGAGGTTGCGCACCCTCCTCAATATCAATATCAAGCTTCTTGGAAGAGTGCTCCATAATGCTACATTCCCATGGACTTTCAATATCTCCTAAATCTTCAACCACTTCTTCCTTTTCTTCAACAATCATGGCTTCCTCTAGTTGCTCCAATACAAAATAACATCCCTCATTTCCCACCGGAGTTTCCAATCTCTCCTTCATGCTATGCTCTTCAATTGATTCTTCATATATGGCCATGGAAGTACTTTGAGTGCATGCGTATTGGGAGGCTAAAGTGCTTACTACCTTGGTCAAGGTATCCACGATTTCTAGTGTGCTCCTTTGCATGTCTTGTTGCCCTTGAAGTAGCAAAGTAAGAGAGTCATCCATTCTGGCTTGGGGTAGATAGGAGGGTTCATCATTTTGGAGGAAGGGTTCATAATAGGGAGGTGGTTCTTCTTGGTAATGGTATGGAGATGGTATGTGTTGAGGTGGTTCTTATTGTATTGGAATTGTGGTGGTTCTATGTGTGGCTCATGTGGCTCAAAAGGTGGTTGGTATGGTGGATATGGATTAGGGTCATATGGAGGTATTTTGTGAAAAGGGGCTTGTGAGTATGGTTGAGGGTTATGTTGAGGGTATGGCTCATAGGCATATGGTAGTGGTTCTTGAAAGTCACAAGGAGATTCATCATAGCCATTTGATTGGTATGCATCACAGAATGGCTCTTGTTCATAGTGTATTGGTGGAGGTTGTTGCCATGAGGATTGATCATATGCATATGGCTCCTCTCACCTTTGATTGTCCCATCCTTGATACATATCTTTACTGTAGCTTCCATTTCCTACAACATAGTTAGAACCAAACTCATAGCTAAAGTGGGAATTTATGATAGTAAAGACAAAAATAAAAAGCACAAAAACAAGGAGATAAAATCTAGCTACTAAATAAAACAAGAAAACTATTCACAATATTCACATATGTACAATAACCAATAACAAGGCACACAATTGTAATTTCGCGACAACGGCGCCATTTTGATGAATAGAATTTAGACGGTAAAGAATTTACAAATGAAATCTTGTCGAAGTATAGTTTCTAAACCAACAATAATCCTTTCATACAAAAATTTGTTTGTCACAAGTACAAAGCCCTAATAAAACTAATAACCGAAGTATTTAAACCTCGGATCGTCTCTCAAAGGAATTGCAGGGTAGTGTTCTTGTTATTGGATATGGACATGTATATTTTGGGGTTTTGAATAAGAAGCAAGAAAAGTAAATGGCAAAGGAATTCAAATGATGAAAAGGTCTTGGCAAGGTTTGGTGGTCAAGGATCTCTATCCTTATCACTAACCACAATATGATAATTGCAAGGATCAATCCCACTAAGCTAAGTCATCCTCTAATAAGTAAAGAAAAGTCAAATGAGCTATATCAATCCAAGTCTATAAGTCCTAGCTATTCACTAATTGAATTAATGAGAGCTAGAGTCAATGGCTATCAACTATCACTCACTTGGACATTAGTGACTCAAGAATTCCTAAGTTACCTTCCCAAGCCAAGAGCACAAAATTCTACTCTAACATCCTTTCAAGTATTTTAACAAACACTTGGAAGGTATAAAAGGAAAGCATAGTAAATTAACAACAAGAATGAAATCTAACACTACTTATTGCAAAGAATTAACAACAACAATAAAAGAGAACACAATTATCATGAATTACCTCAAATTGCATTGAAAGGAAATGAAAGAAACAAGAGTAGATCAATAACAAAGTATGGAAACAACATAGAGGAAATTACAACAAAAGAATAGAAGAACAAGATGTAACAACAAAGAATTGAAAGGTAGAAGTTGATGAAAGCATGAATTAAAACCTAGATCTAAGCTTATTGTCCTAAACCAAATCCTAATCCTAGAGGGAAGAGAGAGCTTCTCTCTCTAAAACTAACACTAAAACTATTCCTAATGTGTGAAATGATGGAATGAATGAATTAATGCCTCTCCCCTTCAATCCTTGGTTCTTTTAAGCATTTTGGCGCCAAAGTTGGTTTAGATTGGGCCCCACAGCCCCTGTGAATTTGCTGGGCACGTTTTCACTTAAAAATCACGTGCCAGCACCGACGCATATGCGTACAGCACGCGTGCACGTCCCTAAGATTTTTGCGATCCACGCGTGCACGTATAGTGCACGTGCGCGTGGATGATTGCATTCAAATCTTTGGCTTTTTCCATGTGTTCTCCACTTTGCATGCTTTTCTCTTCACTCCTTTGATCCATTCCTAGCCTTTTCAACCTGAAATCACTTAACAAACAAATCAAGGCATCTAGTGGAATCAAAGGTGAATTAAAATCATCAAATTAAAGGTCTAAAAGAATGTTTTCACACTTAAGCACAAAATGAGGGAGAATCACAAAACCATGTTATTTCATTGAATAAATGAGAGAAAAGGTTGATATAATACTCTAAATTCAGCACAAGATAAACCCTGAAAACAGGGTTTAGGGTGGATTAAATGAAGATTTGCATCCCTTCTTTCCAGTAGGCATAGTTCTTCCCGTTGAAGAAGGGAGGCCTGTTGTTTGACTGGCCTTCTGTTAGAGTGTAGCAACTGTGGTTGTACCCAAGTTGTTTGCTATTGGACCTTTGCTCCAAGCTGTGAAGCTTGATTCTTGAGACCTTGGTCCTAGATACCAATTGAAGGTTATAGAAGGTTTAGAGAAGGATGGTTGAATCTATGGCCTTCTTTTACTTTAATGAACTTAGCCTTTAATTACAAACTTTTACTTTGAATCTATTTGAACTGTGCAGCGAAAACTTTATGAGACAAATCCGTTTTATCTCATAAATATAAGAAAATAGAACTTAGAGAAAGAGAAGAGAAATGACACAGGCATGTATCCTGGTTCAGTTGCCTTGTGCAATGCAATCTACATCCAGTCTCCACTACAACATTGGTGGAATTTCTACTATAGTTAAAGTATTACATATACCAATTTCATAGGATTCACCCAATCCTTTTCTCTCAAGTTCTCAACTAACTTGACTTGGTTATGCTAATACCTAACTCTTCACTCTAAGTGCTAACCCAACTTAGAAAGGGGAACTTCACAAGTATAAGACACAAGACATATGAAACAACCTAAAGAAATCTGAAATCACTCTAGGCTTTATCTCAAGTGTTTCACTCAACCTTTTATCACTCATAGGCTTTTTCTTGATTTCTCTCTTTCAGCATTTTACCTCTCAAGAAATTAAAGAAAGATATACATTGAAAATAAAATACAAACTGTAAAACATGAAGGAGATTGATGCATTAACAACCTCTGTTGCTATAAGTTGAACCGGATTCAGCTGACTCTGATTAAGTTCTTCATCTTGGTAGAATGCTTCTTTAACTAGAAAACACTGTCCAAAGTTAATGAACTCTACAGAGAAGCTCTTCAGAATAAACTCAAAATCTGGTTCTCTCTCTTTTCCTTGCCTACCAAAAAATTTTTCTTTTTGTACCTTGTACAGGATCACAGATGTTTCTCCCCAGGTCAACTTCTCAGACTTTGAGCTTTGACAATATATTCCTTCACTTTCTTCAATCAACCCCTAATTTAGGGATTTCAATTTTGATTTTCTTGCTTGACCAAGGTCAACTGAGCAGCAAAGGATTATTCAGTGATAAGCCCTAAATTCACACCATTAAGAATGTGCTTTGGCTCTAAGTAACTTTGTGGATCATTGATTTACAGCAGCATAGATCAGAGATTTCTTTCTCCATTTATCCCAAAACTGTATCGCAGAAAGTTGGAAAAGGAGTGAAGAAAATAAATTGCATGCAAATGGAAATAAATCACCTTTAACTTCTGACTAAGCTTAGCTCGTTTTGATTTGGGTGATTAGACATTTGCTTTTGTGATTTACCTTTCTCTTTCTTTCTTCTCTGGTGAAGGAACCAAGAAGAAACTTTCTTCTCTTTCTTCATGTTTCTGATCAAAGTGAACTTGTGAATGATGGCTTTGGAAGGCTTCCTATTGAGTGATGCAACTTCGGCTGAATTTGCTTCACTTACCTCTCAACCCATGTGATTTCTTTGTTATTTCTTTTGGACTTAGTTTGTGGACTTTTGTATACCTCAGCAGCTTTTGTTTCTTTGTTTCTTTTGGATTCGGCTGCTCAAAGAATTTGGGCCTGCCACACTAATCAAACATAAATAAAAACTAATTGGGTGTTTATTCCAATACATCAATATTTGTCATCATCAATTAAGTTAGTTAATTTCTTAACTCAACAGATCTTATGATCATTAAAATAAAAAGAGAACGGATTCGTATAACCATAAAAGAATACTCGACAATCAAACTGCCAAGGTCTATCCAATAATAAATGACAAGCTTGTGTTAGCATTATATCACATAATATCTCATCAATATTCCCAACAGAGAACGCGACTGTAACCTGCTTTCAACCTTTATCTCACCACTGTCATTCAACTATTGCAGTGTATATGGTTTAGGATGCTGACGAGCGGGACTTTCTGTCAGTAAATAATTTCACAATTAATATCTCATTGAAAGTATAGTTTCTAAACCAACAGAGAATCCTTTCATACAAAAGTTTTGGTTGTCACAAGTAACAAACCCCTAAAAAAATTGATAACCGAAGTATTCAAACCTCGGATCGTCTCTCAAAGAATTGCAGGGAAGTATGATTTATTATTGGTTATGAAATTGTATCTTTTTGGGGTTTTTGAAATAGGGAACAAGAAAATAAATTGGCAAGGAAGTAAATTAATAACTAGAAAAACTCTTGGCAAGGTATGAGAACTGGAAATCCCATCCTAGTTATCCTTATCAGGTGTGATGAGAATTGTTATTGCTCCCACTTTGTTAACCCTTACTAAATAAAGAAAAGTCTAATGGACTAATCAATTTGATTCCTCAAGTCCTAGTCAACTCCTATGGATAGACTAGCTTTAGAGGGATCCAAATCAATAAGCAATTTTCAATTTTCAATCAACAGCTGAGTTTGACAACTCAAGTGTCACCAATTACTCAACCAAAGCCAAAAGGGGAAAATCAAAATTATTTATATCATAAATAGAAGAAAGAAACCATAAATCTGAAATACCTCGAATTATATTAAATAGAGAATCAAATTAAAAATATAGGAATCCATAAACCAATTTGGAAAAATAAACAAATTAAAGTAATAGAATGAATAAAAGTAGAAGAGAAACATAAATTAAAGGAACATTGAACCTGGAATTGAGGAGAAACAATCCTAAAACTAAGAGAAATCCTAAATCCTAAAACCTAAGAGAGAGGAGAGAGCCTCTCTCTCTAGAAAACTACATCTAAAACCTAAAATTGTAAATCTGAAAGTTATCTTTTGAATGGATAGATTCTCCCACTTTATAGCCTCTAATATGTATTTTCTGGGCCAAAACTGGGTCAAAAACAGCCCAGAAATTGCCCCCAGCGATTTCTGATACGTCCAGCACGCGGCAAAGTCACACGTGAGTGCACGCGTGGATTGGATTTTTGCCAGGTCATGCGTGCGTGTCACCTATCTTCTGGGCAGCTATGGCAAATTATATATCATTGCCCTGGATGTTAGCTTTTCAACGCAACAGAAACCATTTCATTTGGACCTCTATAACTCAAGTTATGATCGATTTAGTGCGAAGAGGTCAGGCTGGACAGCTTTAGCAGTTCCTTCAGTTTCTTGTATTCCTTCCACTTTTGCATGCTTCCTTTCCATCCTCTAAGTCATTCCTGCCCTGTAATCTCTGAAAACACTTAACACACATATCAAGGCATCGAATGGTAATAAGAGAGGATTTAAACATAGCAAATTTAAGGCCAAAGAAGCATGTTTTCAATCATAGCACAAAATCAGGAAGGAAAAATGTAAACTCATGTAAATCATATGAATAAGTGGGTAAAGAATTGATAAAAACTACTCAATTGAGCACAAGATAAACCATAAAATAGTGGTTTATCAAACTCCCCACACTTAAACATTAGCATGTCCTCATGCTAAGGTCAAGAGAAGCTATAAAGGAGTGAAGAGGAATGGTAGAATGTAAGAAATGCAACCTATCTATATGAATACAGCTACATGATAAGATGTTTCTACCTACTTGGTTAAAAGTAAATAAGCTCTTCAAGACAAACATAAATCAAATTCCACTAATTCAAATTATACAATAAAAGACAAGTAAACTTGTAAGAGGATAGCTCATGAAAGCAGGGAACATAGAATCAAGCATTGAACTCTCACTGGTAGTGTATGTGCACTCTAATCACTCAAGTGTATAGGGTAATTCACTCTACTCTTCTCCAATAATGCTTTCTAAACTTTGTTCTTCATCTATCCAATCAACAAATATTTAATGTACCAATGCAAACATCATGAGGTCTTTTCAAGGTTGTAATGGGGCTAAAGTAAAGGTGAGGATATATATATATGTATGGCTAAGTGAGCTGAAATATAAATCTTTAATTAACCTAAGCTTTCACCTATACATACTCTATATACTTTTAAATTCATGCCTAGCTACCCAAAATTCCCACTTTTGCATTACATACTCATGCATCAACTTTTCTTTTAATTTGTATCACATATGCATTGATCTTTTCATTAACTTAACATTGCATTGGGGTAATTTTGTCCCCATATTTATTTACTTATTTATTGAATATTTTTTTTTTGGATTTTTTTCTCTTTTTTTATTTTTTTTATTTTTTATTTTTTAAATAGAAAAATAAACATAACTTATCAATGCACATGGATTTTTAATTTTTCTGGTCTTACATGAGTAGGTACCCAAATTCCTAATATTTAAATGAAATAGAAACATTCCCTATTAACCCATGTTTCCACAGTTTTCCCACACTTAATTAACACACAATCTCTATCTTAAGTTAACCAAAGATTCAATTTGGGTATTTAATTTGTTTTTTCGCTTAAGGCTAGTGATGTGGTAAAATATAGAACAAATGGGGATTAAAAAGGCTCAAAGTGGCTAACAAAGGTAAATAGAAGGGTAGGCTATTTGGGATAAGTGAGCAAAAATAAATGATGGCCTCAATCATATGCAAGCATGTAAATACACTAAATAATGGACATATAGACTGGAACAAAATAAAGATCACAATTATAGAGAAGTAAACATACAAGAATTGAAATATTGTGGTTAAATAGTGTAACCATATAATTAAGCTCAAATCTCACGGTTGTATATTCTTAGTTATAAACTATGTTCCAATTTACAATCTTCAAACAAGTTTTAACACAAAAATTTTAATTTAAATTAGTGAAATACTATAAAGTCTTGAAAATAAATTTATTACTTTAACCAAGTAGTAACTAAATGCATAAAATCAAACAAACATGCAATTAAACATGCAAATGCAACAATGAACTAACAAATAAAGTAATATATTGGTGTTGAGAAGAAAATAATAACCCATGGAAATCGATATCGACCTCCCCACACTTAAAGATTGCACCGTCCTCGGTGCATGCAAAGAAGTGCAAGTGGACGGGCTGCTACAACTGATGCTTTTCTCCAAAGAATGTGCAAATGGACTTGTCTGTCACCCCATGTAAACGTTTTCTATTTTCCTTCCTCGGTGGCCATCCTGAAAGAAGAGGAAAAAGAAGAAAAGTAACCCAAAAATAAAGATAGGAAACAATTTAAAATATGGTTAGGTTAATGCCAAATGATGAGAGTCTCAATTACATGGTAGCTACAACATGCAAGTGAGAAAACAGTAGAAGCACGTCGCAAATCAAGAGTGCAAAAATTTGCAACAATGGGAAGAGAGTGTGGGTAATGCAAGAAAATATAAATTCATGTCAATGCAAAAGGGATACAGGTAACATAAAAGATTGATAGTGACAGATAAATAATATCATCCAATAGTGTAAAACAAGTTACTAAGCACCAAAATAATACCAGAAAAGATACAACAGTTGAAAAAGAAAATTTAACACCAATGAAAAAATAAAAAATTTAGAAAAGAAAAAAAATGCACAAAATTAAAATGCAATGAATGAAAAGTATGCAAATAAATTAAGTAAAATAGAATGAAAGTGAAGAAGGATAAGAAGTTAAAGAGATGAAGAAGAAGAAAGTAAGAAAGGAAGAAGAAAGAAGGAGAAAGGAGAGAAGAAAAGGAGAAAAATGGAATCTGCGAAGCGACGCGTGGGTGTGCAAAAGAAGAGGCGATGCGTAAGCATCGCTCATGCTTACGCGTGGGTGAGCAAGAATCCTGGTGACGCGTAAGCGTCGGTTACGCGTACGCGTGACCACTGGTTGTGCTAAACGCACAATACCAGCACCAAGGCAGCACAACTCTTGGCCAAATCACCCATTGACGCCAATCTGGCAATCCACACGTACGCGTCACTGACGCTTACGCGTGGGGTGACTAAAATACGGGTGACGCGCACGCGTCGCCCACGCGTCGCCCACGCGTACGCGTGGGTTGGCTCGTGCGCAAGGCACCCTTCCTGCACAGCTCCCGCGTGACTTTCTATAAGGTTTAGCGTCGCATGTGACGCGTGCGCGTGATTCACGCGCACGCGTGAAACGCGCTTTTCTCCCTTTTCTTTTCTTTTTTATGCAGTATGCAGAATGCAGAATGCAAATGCTGATGCAGGCACTATGAATGAACACTAAGAAAAATAAAATAAAATAGAACTAAGAATAAAACAAAATAAAATAAAACTAAGACCGAAAAAGAATGATCATACCATGGTGGGTTGTCTCCCACCTAGCACTTTTAGTTAAAGTCCTTAAGTTGGACATTTGATGAGCTCCCTGTTATGGTGGCTTGTGCTTGAACTCATCCAGGAATCTCCACTAATGTTTGTGATTCCAATGGCCTCCGGGATCCCAAACTAGGCGTATAAAGCCTTCAAGCAAGTCAAAGCAAGTGACAAGGCCCCAAGAGTGTTGATTGCTAGACTGAATTTCGGGGTCCCAAACCTTGCTGTTGCACCCGTCTTCTTGTTGATCATCATTTTTTCACTTGGGTGGTGAACAGTCATAATTCTCACGGAGACATCCAAAAATTTCCTAGACCCATTCAATTGAGAATTATACCAACCCTTATACTTCAATTTGGAGCATGCAACCATATTGAACCTTGCATGACAACTCTTACCACTAACCATCTCCCTCTTACTCTTATAGCCACAAAGTGCTCTAAGTTGCCCATCCGTCTCAAGCAAAGCATATTCAAGTGGGCTAATTAAGCTTAGAGATGAAAGATTTACCTACTTGAATGAAGGAATGGACGGTGATGGCTTTGGGGGAGAGGTCTCCAACAATTTTGGCAAGGTGATTTCCAGCTCCATTCCCTTGAGCTCTTCTTTGACAACTTCCACCTCTTTGCAAGCTTCTTCAATATCAACCTCTCCCTCTTGGTAGCTTTTTTCTAATTCGATCTCTTCTTCATTGTTCACCAAGGGCATGGGAGGTTGTGCTTCTTCTTCTTTAATCTCCATGTCTAGTCCAATGGGAGAAGATTCAAATGTAGATAAGAATTCGTCAATGATTGAATCCATCTCTTGATCATCCCCTTCAAAGTCTTCAACCATGATATGCCTTGGAGGTTGTACACCCTCCTCAACAACAAATTCAAACTCCTTAGAAAGGGGCTCTATGACTGGGCTTTCCCATGGACGTTCCGCATCTCCTAAGTCTTCGACCACTTCTTCTTCTTCAATAATTCTGGCTTCCTCCACTTGTTCCAGTACAAAGTCATGCTCCTTACTGTCCACCAGAGTTTCTAGTGTCTCCTTCATGCTACGTTCTTCATTAGATTCTCCATATGAAGACATGGAAGTTCCTTGAGTGTCCGACTGTCGGGAAGCTAATTGATTTATCGCTTGCTCTAGTTGATGAAGGGTTGCATGAAATTGATCTACTGTTTCCTTGAGGCGAGCCTGTGATTCTTGGGTCGATGGATATGGACATGGTGCAAATGGAAGTGGTGGTTCTTGGGGGTAATTGGATTGGAATTGGGGTGGATAAGGATTAGGGTCATATGGAGGTGAATGGTTGTAGGTGGCTTGTGAGTATGGTAGTTCAAAGCTATGTTAAGGAGGTGGTTCATTGGCATATGATGGGGCTTGTTGGTAACTACAAGGGGGTCCACCATATCTATCATCTCGGTACGCACCTCGGAATGGCTCTTGACCATAGTAATTTGGTGGAGGTGGTTTGTCACGAAAGGGTCCACCATAACTATTGTCTTGGTATGGATCACAGAATGGTTGTTGGTTATAGCGCATTGGAGGGGGTTGTTGCCAAGAGGGTTGATCAAATCCTTGTGGCTCCTCCCATCTTTGATTCTTCCAACCTTGATGCCTATTTTCATTATAGTTTCCATTCCTTATAACAACATTGGAACCAAACTTGAAACCAGAGGGGTGAGAATTCATAGTAGCAATTAAAGAAAAAAATTAATAAAAATTAATGAAAATAAACTCCTAAAACTAGAAACACTAAAAAAAGAAACAAAAAAGAAAATATTTACAATAACCAATAATAAGGCACACGTTTGCAATTCCCCGACAACAGTGCCATTTTGACGAGCGGGACTTTCTGTCAGTAAAGAATTTCACAATTAATATCTCGTTGAAAGTATAGTTTCTAAACCAACAGAGAATCCTTTCGTACAAAAGTTTTGGTTGTCACAAGTAACAAACCCCTAATAAAATTGATAACCAAAGTATTCAAACCTCGAGTCGTCTCTCAAGGAATTGCAGGGAAGTATGATTTATTATTGGTTATAAAATTGTATCTTTTTGGGGTTTTTGAAACAGGGAACAAGAAAATAAATTGGCAAGGAAGTAAATTAATAACTAGAAAAACTCTTGGCAAGGTATGAGAACTAGAAATCCCAACCTAGTTATCCTTATCAGGTGTGACAAGAATTGTTATTGCTCCCACTTAGTTAACCCTTACTAAATAAAGAAAAGTCAAGTGGAGTAATCAATTTGATTCCTCAAGTCCTAGTCAACTCCTATGGATAGACTAGCATTAGAGGAATCCAAATCAATAAGTAATTTTCAATTTTCAATCAACAGCTGAGTTTGACAACTCAAGTGTCACCAATTACTCAACCAAAGCCAAAAAGGGAAAAATCCAAATTATTTATATCATAAATAGAAGAAAGAAACCATAAATCTGAAATACCTCGAATTATATTAAATTGAGAATTAAATTAAACATAGGAATCCATAAAACAATTTGGAAAAATAAACAAATTAAAGTAATAAAATGAATAAAAGTAGAAGAGAAACATAAATTAAAGGAACATTGAACTTGGAATTGAGGAGAAACAATCCTAAAACTAAGAGAAATCCTAAATCCTAAAACCTAAGAGAGAGGAGAGAGCCTCTCTCTCTAGAAAACTACATCTAAAACCTAAAATTGTAAATCTGAAAGTTGTCTTTTGAATGGATAGATTCCCCCACTTTATAGCCTCTAATCTGTGTTTTTTTTTGGGCCGAAAGCTGGGTCAAAAACAGCCCAGAAATCGTCCCCAACAATTTCTGATACGTCCAGCACGCAGCAAAGTCACGCGTGAGCGCACGCATGGATTGGATTCTTGCCAGGTCATGCGTGCGCGTCACCTATCTTCGGGGCAGCTATGGCAAATTATATATCATTGTGAAGCCCGGGATGCTAGCTTTTCAACGCAACTAAAACCACCTCATTTGGACTTCTGTAACTCAAGTTATGATCGATTTAGTGCAAAGAGGTCAGGCTGGACAGCTTTAGCAGTTCCTTTAGTTTCTTGTATTCCTTCCACTTTTGCATGCTTCCTTTCCATCCTCTAAGTCATTCATGCCCTGTAATCTCTGAAAACACTTAACACACATATCAAGGCATCAAATGGTAATAAGAGAGGATTTAAACATAGCAAATTTAAGGCCAAAGAAGCATGTTTTTAGTCATAGTACAAAATTTGGAAGGAAAAATGTAAACTCATGCAAATCATATGAATAAGTGGGTAAAGAATTGATAAAAACCACTCAATTAAGCACAAGATAAACGATAAAATAGTGGTTTATCAGATGCCGAACACATGTCAAGCCCAATTTCTCCACCATAAGAGTACTTGCCACATTAGTCCAACTTCCTCCATCAGTAATCAAACTGCGTACCTTTTCACCCACTAAACATTTATTATGAAAAAAATTTTGGCGTTGCTCTAAGTTATCTTCTTTCACTTGCAAATTCAAAGCACGCCTAACAACAAGAGATTCACTATAGACTGCATACTCAACATCACCATTAGAACATTCCTCCAAAGGTGACATACTATCATGATCGAAGTCATCACATTGGTAAGAGTTAGATATAATATCACCTCTTCTAATAACCATGACACTTGAAGCATTTAATATCTCTCTACCTAGAGGTAGAAAAAGAAGAAGAGTTAGAATTATCTTTCTTCTATGTAGCGTAAAATAACTTTTTCTTAGAGTCAGCATCCTTAGTCTTTGTTATGTCATCACCACAAGACTCTGTAAATTCACTTTTAATTAGCATGAGACAATCTCTTTGCTACTCTTCTTTGTTGTTGTCTCTCCACCTTCATCGCCACACTGACTAAATCTTCCATCTCCACATAATGATGTAATTCCACCACATCAGTAATAGCTCTATTCAAACCACCTATAAATCGTGCCATAGTAACATCGATATCATCTTCTATGTTGGCCTTAATCATAAGCATCTCCATTTTCTTATAGTAGTTGTCAACTGAATTGGAACCTTGAGTCAACCTATGTAATATTTGATGCACTTTCCTGTAGTAGTACGAAGGCACAAATTTCTTTTTCATGAGACGCTTCATATGATCCAAGTCTGTATAGGATATCTTCATTTGGCCGTCTTATTTTCACTAGTTCATCCCACCAAAGTAAGGCATAATCAAAGAATGCAATTGCTGTCAAGTAAACCTTCTTTGTCTCAGAGTAGTTATGACAAGCAAAAATTCTTTCGACCTTACGTTTCCACTTCAAAGAAATTTCAAGATCATTTCTCCCTTTGAATGGTGGTATTTGCATCTTGATGGCATTGATATTGCTATCTTATCTTCTATATCAAGGTGTTGTAGCCTCATCAGAGTCATCATCAGATGGTTTATGAGTTTGACGTTAATTCCTAAAAGTGTCATGTTTAGTATTTTTGGACAATGTTTGTGTCACCTCCTGCCACTATTCTTTTAATTCATTCAAGCGATTAATTAAGTGCTGAATTACCCTTTGCATCATCCTCATATCAACTAGAGTATCATATGAGTCGGTTGTTATAGCAATGAACCCATAAAAATTATTGTAGAAAGGACCTCGCAATCACTCTCTCACGTGTTTCACTCAAAGATGGACACTCGTGTTTATTCTCAAAATTGACTTTTACCTTCTATTGAACTCACTATTCTTGTCTTTTACCACTCTTAATACCATCTGGTTGTTGCACTTTGGAAACCAAATAAGAAAGTAGATGAACTTGAACAACAAAATTAGAGTTAATGCACAAATATAATTTGGACAATAAAAAAAACGCCAAAGTTCTCCTTGCTATCACTATTCATTTCTTCGTACACTTCAACTCTATCATCTTCCATATATGAGTCATGTTAAATTCCATTTGCAGCTATATATATGTCAAATTCAACATACAGCTTAATATTTGGCTTTTGAATATGAAACATCTACTGCATACTTGCTTCCTCAACGATGGGCATAGTATCAAATTGTATTAACTCACCAAATATGATAACAGGATTTCTATATAGAATATTGCTCACTCTCTTTAAGATATCACTTTCTATTTTTTGACAGAGACCGTACTGTAGCTCTGCAAACGTCATAGTGTATGAAATAACAAAGAAAAATAAATTCTCATACGTAAAAAAGCTCGTACTCTCATGTGTATTTCGTATAATTATGCCGTTGTAATACACCAGTATATTTGCGCTATCTCCATCACACCACCCACAGACCAAAACAATTCTCATCTAACAATGAAATAAAATGGTAATAAATTTTATATCTATAGACAGAGTTCTAGAATGAAAGAAGGAGCATTTAACATGCAGATATGTTGCATCAACATCCTTTCAACATTCGATATGTGACAACACAACTGTATAATTATAAATATGTACATATATAAAATTATAGATGTTAATTTTTTTTATTATGTTACATCTTTACCCAATTAGTGAGAAGATTACAATGATTTATAACACTATAAATCACATGTTCTTGTGGTACTTACTACAACTTTCATCTTTATATTATACATGAATCAACAGATTTTGTTCCGTTATAAATTATAAAAAATAATTATTTTCACGGAACACAGTTTTGATCTTTATTTACAGGAATGCACGTTTTTTTTGGTAATTAGGGCAAGTTCACCTTATCCCCGGCGAACTCTATGCAAAGTTTCCCCCATAAATGGCCTTAGCACAACGAAGTTGAGCACCGAACTTTGTTCTCGACAACCATTTTGGCTGTTGATTATCTCTTTTTTTTATAATGGTAAGAAATCCACTGTTATCCATTCATTACGATGGAGAAATGGTGTATGATGAGGAAGGTTCTATCGTTTTTAGATCGAACCAACCTATATTTACCCATCTGACAACAGAAATCAATTGTTTAGAGCTGTTAAAGAATCTAGTATTACTCTCTGTGGGGATGCAAGAGACAAAGAAGGTGAAGAAAATCTACTACAGATATCCAACCGAAATAGATGGTACTTTAATTTATAAAAGGTATGTCACAACTATGTTGTTTCTGCTATTGGTATATTTATATTTATGTGAACGCGCTTGTGATAAAAACGTTATGGTATTTTTAATCAGGTATTGTCTGCACGACGACGAGGACGTACGTCTTATACGGTCTTGGCACAACCACTGGGCAAATGTTCATTTGTTTGAGTTAGCCGTGTTCGTCGTCGATTTGGGTGGCTGAGGATTGTCTGTGGATACTGTCGACGATAGTCCGTTGAGTGGGCCTGTTAAACGAAATATCAGGCGGACAATGGTGGATCTGAATATGGCTCCTGAAGGTAGTCAAGAATGGTCTAATGTTGAAGTGGACAATGCTGAGGTGGATGATGGCGTTGAAAGTCACGATGGTTCCACTCTTAGAGATCCAATGATGGATCAGTATGAAGTTAACCCTGATGATAGAGACGATGCCAAAGAAGAACCTGCCGAAATTCCTGATGGTGGTGACGATGAAGAAGAGATGAACTATTACGGTGAAACACAAATTGCCCTGACACAGCCCGCTATTTCCCAACCGTATGATCGCCTGGACCACTTCTCTAGGTTGAATCTGAAGGCAATGACGTCCGATTGGTCCTTTACCCAGGGAGGGCCTGAAGATGATCCAAGGAATGAGTTCTAGGTTGGATAACATTTTCAAAACAAGGAAGAAGTCATGTTGGTTGTTAAGACGTACAGCATCAGAAGGGATGTGGAATACAAAATAGTAAACAGTGACCAGTGGAGGTATAATGCACAGTGTATCCAGTTCGGACCGGGTTGTAATTGGAGCATACACATATCATATCGCCGTAAGGTAGAAAAGTGGGAGGTGAGGAGATACACAGGTCCTCACAAATGCATGCAAAACTCAATGGGGCAAGACCATCGTCGGTTGGATTCGAAGGTGATTGCGCAACACATTTTCACAATGGTAAAAGTGGATCCAACAATAAGTATCAGGGTTCTACAAGGAGGTGTAGAGAAACACTTCGGTTACAAGGCGTCGTATAGAAAGGAGACGTGTGCATCTGTGAGAATGGCTGCGCCTGCTGTGAATGTGTCCCGATATCTGCCAACCCGCCATCACCCCCTGCATCAACCCCGTCATCCACTCAGGGACAAGCATCGTCACATCAAGCAAGTCCTGCGTGTCCAATATGGGCTGGTAATCCGTATGCTGTCCGAGATCACTAGGGCTGAATGGCAGATGGAACTGGGTACCGAAATCTCCATGCACTGCCTGCTGCTCCTGCTGGCTAGTCCCAACCTCCGGTCCCTCAGCCTGGTGGCTGGTACCGGCGTCAGAGTGATGTGACCTAGGGGGTCTGAGGGACAGGTATCCTCCAGGCAAGGGTCCCGACAGAGTCCCAGCAATCTGACCACCAGCCTCATGCCCACCAACTCCCTCTGGCCCACCACCTAGCGGGCTGACTGGGTCCCTGTCCCGCTGAAGCTCGTCAGCTTGCTGCCTCCCTCCGCCTCTACGACGTCTGCCTCTGCCTCTTGCTCTCCCCCGTCCCCTACCTCTCCCTCTCCCAGTGGGAACGCGCAGCTCTGGGAGGTGATGACCATCCTCAGGCTGATGTAACTTTGGAGCAGGTGGATGGTATAGAGGCAGGTCCTCCGGCACCACCCTCGCCGGTATTAGGTGCTGGTCACCCTGACCAAACAACTCCGTGTGTGCCCACTAAAGGTACCAAGCCATATACGATAGTGAAGGACGCAGGTCTATATGATGATGGATGTGTAGACGATGGTCGGCCTGATGATCCCATAGCTCATGCCATCCCCCCAGCAAATGTGGGAACCACTCACCCCGTCCAAATCGACCATCCATCCCATGCATGCTGTCGATGTCTAATGGCCTGGTCGGGATGTGCTGCAGGCCACCGAACTCCCGCACCACTCGGTCCACCTGATGCCACTCAATAATGGAAAAGTAGAGAAGCGGGCAGACAACAGCTGCCGTGTGGTCAACCTCAGCAATCTCATGCGGAACTAGACCCTCCAACTGTGGGTCTGCATACGGTGTCCACTCAACCTGTTTCCAAGACACAAGTTGGTGTTATTATTGAATTTTCATATGCAAAACACATAACATAAAGTAAACTGGGTTTGCATAAATATTTAAAACTTATAGCGAGCATGCTAATCCCATTCAGGACACGCCTGTAATGCCTAAGGCGCCCCTCGCCTCTGGCATTGTCCGGTCGGTATTGAACATCACAACTTAGTTATATTAAACACAATATAGTAAATAAACAAAGGACTATTGCAAAAAATAAAAAAAAATCTACCTCTCAACAAGCGGAAACCGACGGGTATCAAATCCATCCGGAAGTAGCAGGGAAATACGGTGGTAGGCCCAAGACAATAGCAGGTTGACACAACCACCCCAACAGGTTGCGCGCACCATGCTCCGTGGCGCGGCACATCTGGCAGTACATCCAAGCCAATACAGTCGATCCCTACGACAACCTACCACATGCATCGAGGTCTTCCAGCAGGGAGAGCCACCTGATGTGCACCCCAGAGTCAGATGCATCTGGGAATAGAATACCCCTATCAGCTGCATAATGTAGCCTCTCGTGTATCTCAGGAGGCGCTCCTCAGTGGCGTCCTGCTCCAGCTCTCCACAGATAGTGTTAAGGAACCAAGTCAGCTTGACAGTCCACTTCGTCTGTGACTGTCTGTCATTCGCGCCAAGCACAACACCCAATACCTCCTGACAAAAGTCCTCAATGGTCCGTCCCTGATGGTGCTGCTCCCAACTACCTATGCACCCGCTCACAGAATCACCATCGATCCTGAGTCTCAGCTGATACGCCACGTCCTTCAGCGTGATGGTCATCTCCCCGCATGCTAGATGAATGGTGTGGGACTCAGGCCTCCACCTCTCTAACAACGCCGAGGCAAGTGGCCAGTCATACTCGAACTCAACCATGTAGGCCACATACTCAAATCCGGCTCGTCTGAGATATGGCCTAAACGCCTCCGGTGGCCTCGTCATCAAATTCCACCTGGTGGGCAAGATCCGAGGTGCCTACCAAACGGAAAGATAATATTAAAAACAAAACAAAAAAACAGCGTCAACTCTAAATAGCACAAGTTCACTGTTTCATAATTAAAGAGAGATAAACGACAACGATATCATCATACCACTCGATCAAGTCTGCCAGCAATGTGCTCAGCCTGATCTAATCTGTACAGGGACCCCTCGTATCCCAATAACTGCTGCTCCATCTAACCACAACCAATTTAAACAAAATAACATGTACTTATCAGCATTTGTTTCACATTAACCTATTCTATTACTCACTTAACCCCACATTCTAACTTAATTTTATAAAATTTGACTAACAACTTAAACCAATTTTTTTTACTAAACTAACTAAGAAATATACTAACAACTTATACTAATTCACATGTTAAAAACAATCAACAACCACCGAATAACATGAAATAAGCAAACAGTAACTCTAATTATAATTAGCATGCAACCACGAACTAAAAAATAATAGGTAACTCTAACTAATCTGAGAAAAATTACTCAAACTAACATTTTAATTACTAACCTCAAACTGCTAATGCTGTGAATAAGAATCTCTTGAACGCCGGATTACAGAAAGTTCTAATAGAATAAAAATTGGGAGAAGATTTGGAAAGAAAAGGACAAGGAACAATGGTCCCACTTCGAATTTATAATACGTCGAACTTTGCATAGAGTTCGCCGCGGGGTGCAGCGAACTCTATAATATATGTTAGAATATAATTAGGATCAATTAGAATTATTTAGTATATCTGAATATTTATTATATAATATTACGTCTTTATTATTACGATTCTCTTAGTCCCTATAAATACACTTCTATGTCAGGAAGGTCATTGCCATCACGGGGAGGTAGAGATGTATTATCTGACACCCTGGATGGTGACAAGCTACCACGAGTAAGAGATAAGGTTTATATTGATGCACCTCGCAAATTCTCTAGAGAAAGACACCAAGATATCCCCTAGAAATTCTAGAATGAATTTTGTGCGTGGTAGAGGAAGGGATAATAATTATTTTCAGTTATAACCAAGGTTCAAAAAACCGGACCGATCATCAAACCGCTCTAGTTACTGGTTCACTGGTTCATAGGTTCAATCGGTTTGACCGTGGTTGAACTGAAAAAACTGTTTTATAATAAAATAAAAAATAAAATATAAATAAACACATTAAAACATAATTATAGTCTAATATAAATATACAATTCACAAGTTAAAGATAGAAAATATTGTCTGTAGCTGAGTCAAAAAGTAAAACAAATTGATAGGTATTATACAACAAACACAACAGGACCTGAAACAAAAACACAACAGCTGAAACAAAAAAAAATCCAACACAGAGGAGGGGCAGCAAGTCAGCAGAGATTGAGAGCAGGGACGGTGCAACCAAACAATGAACAAAACTCAAAAAACTTTGAATCAGTAACATAGTGCAAATTCAAGAAACTTTAATAAAATTTAACTATACAAACAGACAATAAAGTAATAATAGAGTTATAAATCTAAAATTTATCATCAAATATAATCAGTGAGCAAAGCCAATCAATCAAGCATTGACTGGGCATTCGAGAAAAAGAAAGAATTAAAAAGAACATTTAAATCACAGCAACAACACAACACCACCAATTGAAACATTTAAAAAGAAAGCAACTAAAAAGAATATCTAAAAATCACCAAGGTTGAAAACAATAATTTGATCTCAACGAATTAAAAGCTAAGCTTCCGGGAAAGTGAAGAATACCCAAACCAAAGAACCTTCAATCACAGTTTAAACCAAAATTCAGAATCCCCTCAAATTGAAGCAGCAAGCAACTTGAAAATCAAAGAACCAAAAAATAATTTTCAAATAAAAGATTCAGATATCCAATCCTAACCAGAAATAAAATCAAATTCCAATAACAAAGAAATCTAGAAGCCTAAAACAGAGCAGAACAGATCCTGAGAAAGAGGGGAAGCAGCACTGATCGGTGAAACAGAGCTGGCACCGGCGATGGTAACAAGTGAAGTAACAACAACAAAGTTCACAGCTTAACTAACAATAATTATTCATCCATACCTAAACATTACCAGCAATCCAATAACAATACAATCCAATCCAATTATTCAATTGAAACAGGCAAACATGCAATAACAATCCATTCCAATAACAATACAATCCAATCCAATAACAATACAAAGTTCACAGTTCTGAATCAGTAACTTAGTTCAGTTAAAACAGGCAAACAATTATTCAATCAATTATTCAATCACTATATCACTATATCAGTTCACACTTCACAGTTCACAAAAAAAAAACAAACAATTATTCAATCACTATATCACCATATCAGTTCACAGTTGAATGACTTGAATCAGAGTTTAGAGCTTCACTATTTCAGTAAATCATAAATTCAGAGTTGACAGAGCTTCACTATTTCAGAGTTCACATAACTTCACTATATCAGAGTTCAATCATAAATTCATAGTTAATAAAAAAATTACCTAGAGAACATGCAAGAGACTGTGGTTGCAGAGAGGGACAGAGACACCGAGAGGCAGAGATAGAGACACAGAGTGACCAAGGGAGACAAAGACACCGAGAGACACTAAGGGAGACAGAGCATGCAAGAGTGGTGGAGCAGACGGTGGCTTCGAAGGTTGAGATGGCTATTGCGCGATGGAGGCTTCAAAGGTTGCGCGACGAAGGCTTCAAAGGTTGCGATGGCTGCTGCGCGATGGAGGGGAAGTGGGCGCGCAAACGGTGGCTTTTCGAAGGAACGACGGCGGCGGCACGAGGCGGTGGCTGGACGAAGGTGAGGGGCGCTCTGGAGCTCGATGAGATTGAAACGGCGCTCTGGAATCTGGAATGCTAGATCTGGCACGGGAGGATGCAGTTAGGGCTTGCTAATTGCCTCAATGAGTGGAACGGTTTCAATTACGGTTTCTGAAATCCACGGTTTTTGCATATGTTCGGACCACTTTTTTCAGCGATTTACGGTTCAACCGGTTTGACCGGCTGGTTCGAACCGATTTTAAGAACATTGCTTATTACCCTTTTATCCAGATACCATTTCTTTTGTCAGCACATCTTTTTCATTCTTTCCACAATCCGAATGATTTCTGTACCTTATAAAGCATATATATGCTTTGGAAATAGGACTTATAGCGGAATTTTTATTTTTCAACAAATTTTTCTTTCACTTATTTTATTTTTATTAATGGATATTAAGTTAAATAAGATAATTTTAGTTATTGTCTTATTTTTTTTTTTTAAATTTAGTTTGATAAAATTTTTT
>NC_029794.2:35453755-35507047 GCF_000816755.2 Arachis ipaensis | reverse complement strand
ATTCTGTATATGAAATTTAAAAAAAAAAAAGATTTACAGAGTGTAAAAAATATATATTCTTTTTAAATTTTATAGACAAAATCTTTTAAACACTGTGAAAAACATTTCAAATTATCTTTTAACAATTTTACTGATAAAAAAACATATTTTTTAATACATAAAAAAGAGCATTTTATTATTGTATTTTCAGAGATTTTTACGATTTTTTATTTAAATTAAATAAATATATAAATGACAAAAATATATAAAATGTGAAGTATTTATAAAAATGCGTAACCTTACGCATCTCGAATGTTGAGGCATAAGTTAAAAATTGAACATGTCTTGGATTCTGAAATTCTGTGTTGTGACCAGGCGTCACCGAGATATATCCTAGATACACCCGGGATATGTGTTATTATGGAGATCGAGATTTGAGCATCCGAGATATGTGACAACTTAGAAAAGAGTCTCAGTACTCGGGATATATACAATTCTCCTAATGGGGTCTCAGTTCCTATTAGACACATATCTCGGATGCTAAGACCTAAATTAAGCAAATTGTACATATTTTAATGAGATTCTTTTCTAAGCTGCCACATATTTCGGGTGCTCAACCTCCGATTTCCATAATAACACATATCTTGGGTGTATCTAAGATATGTTTCGATGTCGTCCGATCATAGCACGACACCAAGTCTTAGATGGCGAAATATGTTTAATATTTAATATATTTTTGAGATGTGTAAGTGTATCACCATATATTGATGCATGGTTATATAAAGGCTTTAGGACGTTGATTAGTTCTTAAATGAAGATCATAAATTAATATGAGCAGTCAAATTGAGAGTTATCACTTTGTCGCCACTACGAAAGTATAATAGATTAACAGAGAATAAAAATATGAATTATTATTATTATAATTATAGTATTGTTTTTCTCTTTAAATTATTATTATAATATTATTCTTCTTCTTAAAATATTATTATGTTATTGTTAAAAAAATTATACTAAGATTAACTAAAAAAAATGCTATTTTACGGGAATTTTGTTACGGAACTTTTAACTAAATCACGTTCTTCATTAAAACCATAAATAAAATTTACATACAGAGAAATTTATATAGAATTTTCTTGTCATAGGAGATTAAAATAAATACTGAAATACATTAAGTAGATGAAATAATTGACAAGCTTTTACCTTTCTACAAATACAGAGCTGCCAAAGTAGAAACTTTCTTTTTTTTCATTTGCTTTTTATTTTTTGAAATTAAAACCTTTTCAAGCTCTGATAAGTAGTCAAAAGTCTAACGACTTAATTGACCAATGTTACCATTGACTTGAATCATTTTCCAAATTCTAGGCACCTAGAATGGCCATTGGAAACATGATTAAGAGCCTCCATCTCCTCCTGCTGCTTAAGTGTCTCATACAAAGGAGCATTCCTGGTCTCAGGAATCCAAATGCTCAAAACGCCACTAGCAATGGACAAGACCCCAAACACTATAAAAGAAAGTGATGGGCTCAACCGGCCCACCACCACGAGCAGCGGCGCCACCGACGCCCCGAGCATCAAAGTTTGCCTCAACATTGAGACAGCAAAGTTCCTCACATTTGTAGGAAACAACTCCACACAATAAATGTACAAGATATCATAGGCCAAGGAAGAGCCCATAAACCCAACTGCCTCAACAATCAACTGCCCCCAGTTCCCGCCAAATTTGCCACGTGCCTTGGAATTTGAATACCCCTTTGAGAATATTAGGCACAGAATGCAAGAAACGCCTGCCACGTAGGATGAAACGGAGAATAACAACCTTCTGTTAGAAAATCCCAACAGAAAAGAACCGGCAAAAACAGCAGGGATTTCCATAACCGCATTTATAGCCACCGAGACATAAAGATTGAAATTCAAATTCTCCACGTTGAGTTGAACTCCGTAGTAAACAAATCCAACCCCAAACCCAGCAATCATAACAAGAGCCATTCGTTTGGCAGCCCATTTTGTGGTCCAGAGATTCTCTCTCTTGTTCGAAATTGTTCCGGATTCTTCATCTTTCAGTTCAGAAGGATTTGCTAAGGTTAGATTCGGAGGGAATTCGTCTTTGCCGTTTATTCTGGCGAAATATTTCAACACTTTCAATGCATCTTTGCTTCTGCCTCTTATTAGAAACCACCTTGGGGATTCAGAGACCCAAGGGAGTATTATGATTGCATATGCCAGGGGCAAAATGGACAAGAATTTGTACAAGTTCCTCCAATTTGTTCTGGTTGGGTATGCCAGAAGAGGGAGTGAGAGGAATCCAATTGTGAAGAAAAAGAAGCTGTATTGGCCGGCTTGGCCTCGCCACTTGCGTCCCACTGACTCTGTGGCGAGGACAAGGCAGCTTATGCCGATTCCTGATCTCGCAAACCCTGTTGCGAATCGGAAGAAGGCATAGGCGTAGATGTTTGGGGAGTAGGATGTGGCCAAAAATGTTATGGAGGTTAAGATGCATGAAATCATCACTGCTCTTTTTCTTCCAAGCCAAGTATCTGCTAGGTGCCCAAATATAGCAGACCCTGAACCAAAATTTGAAGAACATGTTAGTTAATGTTGTTACAAATTACTAACACAATTCATATTCACAGCATCATATGTATGGATGCCCGCCCGTTAAACTAATCCACTATGTACTATATTATATTATATTAATATTATAGGCTATTGAGTCTTTGTATTACATGCTTGTGAATGGCCAAATTCATATCCAATAATTCACTTTTGCAATGGGTGAAAAGTTTATTACATGGAACCAATTATTTTCGTAGTTACATCTTCTATCAGTTGAGTTCAAAAAAGGGGATATAAAATCACGCCCTTTATGCAGATCAACTCATGTTTATAACCAAAGATCAGAAAACCCTGTATCCTTTAGTACAAAATGCAATGTATTTGTCTGTGTATATAAACAATTAACTACTCAATTAATCACCATGTATTTATCTATAAATATATATTGTTTTATATATTTTTTTCAACATTTATACAAATGACTGATTTGATAACTAATTTTTTCGTACACATATTGACATTAAATATATACGAAGCATAGGACTATATTGTGGTGATATATAATATCCTAGATTAAAAATATAGAGTAACGATTTTAGTATATGTATATTAGCATAAATGAATATAAACATAGTAATTAAGATTCTAAACAGGTATATACCTAAAAGAGAACCAAGGAAGTTGACAGAAGCAGGAACAGCAGCAAGAAACTTCCTATCACATATAAGTCCCCATTCAGCTACGGTGGAGCTTCTATCTCCACTAACCCATTCCCAGCTCCCAGGCACCAAGCCACAAACAGAACTGCGGCGGCCGTCGGCGCAGTACACGCCATTCTTGCACCTCCAAGGTGGCTGTGCATCACTGAAGATTGTCACCAATGTGCTCTGTGCATCAAATATCCATGCAAATGAAACCACAAGGACATGCAAGATTTGGGATAATCCAAGTGAGCCTACATAACCTTCCACAACTTCATCCACAGTTAGCTCAAGTTTTGTGCCTTCTTCACTTTCCACCAGGGTTGTGCCTCTTCTTCCATCACTCTCTTTTGATTGATCCTGTTCCATGATGCTTCCTACAATAATCAAAACACAATGGAAATAATTAATTATTATTAGTGCCTATTGTTTTGCTCCCTTCCTAGAATGCACATACACTCTTATTTATAGTGTTATTGTGCTCTCATTCTATATTTCTAGAACATTAAAATAAAGTTGCAACAAAAATAAAATATATATAAATTAGACATGGGTTTTGTTTGTTAAAAGTCTCCTAATTAAAAGCATTAAAGACATAAAAGTAGGATCTTCTAAACATTTTCATTAATTCGTTGTCATGTTTCTCTTCTAGTAATTTATATTAATCGATTTCTGTTTATTCTAATATATATATTTATTAATCGGAGAGATAATATTGGTAGAAGTTAAAAAATTTGATAAGGAGTGTTTGCAAAAAGCTTTAATAGTTATTTTTTTTTAGTGTATTTAATAAAGGAGAAAATTAATTTGAAATGAAAAGAGTAATGAAGACGAAAATAACATTCTGGTATAATTTTTCTTCTAAAATTTAACTTTATGTTAATATAATTTGATACTCTTTTAGTTTATAAAATGTAACACTGATCTTTCTTTCATGTATCAAATCAAGGGTGCCAATTTTAGTTAGAGGACATTTAAACATCCATATATAATTTTTTGAAAATCATATCCATATATAATTCACCCTAAGTATAAATGGAAAAAGAGATAGAGACTTCACAATAAAACTGGAGTTCTAATTGAATAATGTGAGATTAATGTGACTTGTTGGGAAATATATCCTACATTTTTTCCACTCAAACAATTAGAGATGCATGCAAAATGTGAATGTCATCACTCATCACCTATACAAATGGTAGTGGATAGTGCCAATTTAAAAATCCTACAACGTATTATATTTGAATTGTAGATGACTCACTTATCATAAAATAAGTACCTAGTACAATAATTAATTATTGGTGGCTTAATTAAACCGTGATAACTATTAGTAATGGTAATCCATGGCTATGGGGCCCAAATTTTATAATAATAATAATGGTAGTTGATAGATGATTGAAGAAATAAAAATGGAAACCATGAAGACAAACACCCACTCACTCTGGGAATCTTGGTGAAAGTTTGTTTTGACAGATAGTTGATTAATTTCTTGAGAAATGATACTTTTTTTTTTCTTTTAATTTGAGAGATATTTAAATAATTTTTTTATTTGAAAAAATAACTATTTGTATCTATAAATTTTATGAACATTGATAAAAATACTCATCAAATAAAAAAAATAATGTTATACTCATAAAAGATGAGTTCTATACGACAAAAATATCCAAATCTAATTTTTTTATTCATTTTTTAATTAAATTCCTAAATTATCCTCTTTATCTAACCTCAACCTCGACACCACCATCTTTTTTTTCCCCCAAATTTCAAACATTCTCAATCCTCCATAACATAACCTCTATAACCCACCCTACACCTTTGAAACCTCAAACACTTATTCTCTTAAGCCTCACTGCCTCCTTTATTCACTCTCACCGTCGTTCTCCATCGTGTCCCTACAGATTCCTAGTCGTTGTTCCTGTTCGTCGCTAGTCTCTCATCGTGTCGCTGTTCGGCGTCGCATCTTACGGTCACCTCGCCACCACCAATAGATTCTTCTCCTCCATCAGCAACGTTGCATCTTGTAGATTTCTTGCCAACGGACTCCCAATCGCGTCGTTGTTCGGCGCCGCGTTTTGCGATCACCTCGCCACCACCAGCAGATTCTTCTCCTCCAGTAGAAGTGTCCCACGTCCAGCGTCCTGCAGATTCCTTGCCATCGCCAACAAAATCTTCGTTGTCATTGGCTTGTTGTTCTTCTATTTTTTTTCTTCATCATCATTGGTGGTGGTGATATTTCGTATGTGGATACTTTGTTAATTGGATTTGGAGTTACCGGAGAAGAAGCAAAAATTGAATGACGAAGAATTGGTGATGGTGAGTTTGGAGTTTTTGTGTTAGAAGAATTATAAGAAGAGATGGTGATGTTGAAGTTGAAGATAAAAAGGATAATTTAAGAATTTAATTAAAAAGTCAACAAAAAATTAAGATTTAGATATTTTTGTCGTACAAATTTATCTTTCATAGATATAACGCACGTTAGTTTTTTTTGTTTAATGAATATTTTTGTCAGCATTCATAAAATTTATGGACAGAAATAATTGTTTTTTCTTTTTTATTTTCATAAGGCCATTCTCAAAAATATGTCAAAATATGTTAAAACAAGCATCCACTTATTATTTTTCATTTAAAAGTGCGAAATGTGACGAAAAATCTTATACAAAATTGTGAATTGAAATACACTTACGATTATTATTATTATTATTTTGCTCTATTCCGAACGAAAACTCTTTCCATGCACATACACATACACTATCAGAATTGAGAATTTATTATTAATTAAAAATATCTGCATTATTATCCCCACAAACTAACACCACCAGAAGTTTTTGTCTATTTGCCTATTACAAAGCATTTGTGATTTTCGAGCATGGGATATTATTCTAGCCAAATAAAGCACAACACTATTTTGTTTTTATTGTTGATATTTGGCTCCATGCCAGGCATCACAAATACAATACGAAACTAAGTTGCAACAATAAAAATAGAAATAGTAGTTAGGGAGCTACAAAATCATGGGCTGGAAAAGAAAAATAAAAGGTAATTAAGATTGTTTCCTAAATGATATTTTGTTTGTAATAGTTATTTATTTAATTTTCGATTCATATCTAAGAGTTTAGATAAATTTAATAATAGTATGTTCTCTTACATTAAAATGTAGACTTAATTTATTGAGTCATCAAAACTTCAAAAGTATTTGTAAATTATCTATGCTAGAAACCAAGGGCAAAATTTAAAGGAAAAAGTCTGTTTTTAATATATATCAAAAGGTAATTGTTTTAAGAATTTAGCGACAGTTATACTAGCGATTACTGAAAACTGCCGTCAAATCTACTCCTTGCACTCATAACCAGGATGGTCCGGTGAGTCGCCGACCTTTGATTTTGTGCCGTTTTAAACTGCCGCTAATCATAAAAAAATCGCCGCAAAGACACGCCTATCTTGTAGTGATTTAACTAATATTACAATATCATTACAATTGTGTATTCTAAAAAAATTCTCACAGGAACAAAAACCTACCGAACAAACATGAAAATCAATTGCAGCAAATATATAAAGAATGCTCTCAACTGTAACTTGCGTGAGCATAGAGGGCTGGTGACTCGACATGCCATTATCATGAATGATACAAAAAAAGTGGCTGATTTCTTGGCCATGGAATAACCTTAGCAAGTTTAGTTAAATATATATATATATAATATTATTTAAATCCTAGATAGCATGTCCTAAGAATATTCCATTTTCTTTTCCTCTTCATTTTAGCTGAAACATTTTTATATATAAATTACTTTTCATTGTTTTCCTACTCAATATGTTGTTCACAATTTCTATTAAGGATAGTTATAATATTTTCTGTTATTTTTGTATACTACTACGTACTAGTTTTTTATTTTTATTTTTTTCTTTTTGTGTGTGTGAGGGGCTAAATGAGAAAAAGAAAGAAAAGAACAAGGAAAAAATAAAAAACAAGCAAATTAAAGAAAAAGCTAACAGGGTCACAGCCTTGAGCCAAATCCTTCTCCAATATATTAATGTTTTTCTTTGTCAAACATTTTATATTTGAGTATGTTTTTCTGTTTGACTGATAATCATTATTAGAATTGAAAATAATAGATATAATTTAATTACAAAAGTTTGTTCAAGGACTGAGAAGTACCTTATATTATAAATTATTTAAATGTCATATTCTTCAAAAATGTGAAATTTAAAATATATCTTCTTTTATGTTAAGAATAATTATTTAAAACGTTAGCATTCACAGGTGGGTCAACAGTGTCAAACGAGTTACAATTTACCGTACTAACATGTTTAGTCCACCAAAAAAATGCGATGAGCATTAAAATTGATCCTACAAAATAGAAAAAATGTATGTCTAATCCGCACTGTATTTGATATGTGGGCATTGGCAGAAAAATGTAGATCGAATTAGTGAGATACCTACTGTTACGATGGGTAATCGGAGATTAATAGGCTGGACTTATAAGGTTAGTCCAAACGTCAGGAGGAGGTGGTCTCCGACTTGGTTTGCGTCTGGGAGTCGCCGTTCGACTTGTGTGTATGAAGGAATGGGGGGTGGTACCTGCAAAGACACTCCGATGCCTAAGTCAGCAAAGGGTTTAGCAGGTTTTTAAAGTATTGGAACTTAGAGATACCTGAGAGGTGTCAGTGTATTTATAGTGGTGAACCAATAACCACCATTGGAGTAGTTCCACCTTTTAAGGTGGATAACTGTCCCTTTATCTTAAGGAAGTTGAGATATGACTCTTGGAAGTGGGTTGAGAGATTTTAGGGGCAGCTACTTATTTGAATAAGTGTTATTTGCCAGCTATCATTCGATCCCGACTTCTTTGGAGTGGAGTCTGTATTCAGTCCGACCTCTTTACAAGGAGGTCGGTTGGTAGCAAAGGCCAATCTTTAGATTGGGCCTTTTTGGTTTATTTGGACCTGGGCCTTAGTGTTGGGTCAGGGTATGAACAGTGCCCCTACTCGAGTCCAATCTCTTTCGCTTATGAGTTAGATTTGACTATTTGAACTCGAGTTTGTAGCCGACGTGTTATGAGAACCAACATAATTTTTGAAACCGACGTGATTCAAATTTCTCAACAGTCGCGTTTAATCAAACGTCGCGTTTGTTATGAGCTCTGCATTCACACGTGGGAGCAGTTACATTGGTAATGGACTAACGGCGTGTTTCTTTAATGATTTCTTCGATTTTACCATTTTGCCCCTGACGTGTTTATAAATATTTTTTCCTCTCTTTTCTCTATCTTCTTTCGTTTTTTGAAATCTCTTACCTGCAATCCTTATTTTTTTAAAGAGAAAGCCTTTTAGGCTTCCTTCTTGGAGTGCTACGTTCGCTGTTTCCTGCTCGTCCTTGCTTCAAAGGTTAGCCTTTTCTTTCTCCTCTTTATTTGAGTGCTTTATTTTGCGCATTTAGAGGAGTTTTTGCGCGTTTGTAGTGAGTCTGTTGGTAGGTTTAGTGACTCTATTCTTTTCAGGGATTGCTTTGGCCTTTTAGAGACCCTGTTTTTTATTTTTTTTTTCCATTTTTCTCTATAGGTCTCGTTGCCTTTTCACTTATTTCTTTTTACTGGAAAAGATGTCTTCTCATATTTTTGAGTGGGTAGATGATACTGTTCTTGGGGAAGAACCCTTAGTGGACACCGACTATCTCTCTGAACTTCGTGTTCATCATAGGATTTGTGTCTTAGAGGACGATGAGCCCAAGTATGAATTGTTGGCCCCGGGTCTTGGTGACTGAGTTTGTTATGGCAGGGTTACTGACTCTGACCCCCATTTTTTCTTTATGTATGATTGCTTTTTTTACCCGTCTCGGGGTTTCTTTGCCTTTCTCTGACTTCGAAATGGAGGTACTGTCCCATTGCCGAGTTGCTCCTACTTAGCTCCACCCCAATTCTTGGGGCTTTATGAAGATTTACTAGCTTGTTAGTCGAGAGTTAGATTTTCTGACCTCTTTAAAGATCTTTTTCTACCTTTTCCATATGGCCAAGCCCTTTAGTGGGCAAAATAATAAGCAACAGTGGATTTCTTTCCGGACCATTCAAGGTCGGAAAGTTTTTTCTATCTTTGACGATTCTTTTCATGATTTCAAAAATTTCTTTTTTAAAGTCCAAGCTGTAGAGGGTCACCATCCCTTTTTTCTTGATGAGAACTCTGACCCCCGATTTCCTCTCTATTGGTTAGAGGCATCTTCTGTAGAAAAATATGGTCTGGAGGATTTGGATGAGATAGAAGAGGCTGTCGTGAGGTTTTTCTGAGATGCTTGGGGGAGAGTGATAAACCCATATTTTATGATATATTTTGTGCTCAAATTGAGTGATTTATTCAATCCTTCACCCACTTATTCATATTAATTGCATGGTTTTACTTTCCCTTCCTTATTATGTGATGTATGTGAAAAACATGTTTTCTATGCTCTAAAAATAACTGTTCATACCCTGGGTCGAGCTATCTGACCTGGGATGATCAACGATGAAGCGACTGACCTGTTAAGGTCAAAGAGGACCGACTTCGTTATAAAGAGTTCGGTCATATCGACAGCAAAGCCCAATAAAAGGGCCCAAATAGAGGAACACGACCCAGAATCCAAAGGCAATCCCAGCCTATAGAGATAAAGGCGGTTCCCTGGAAAGATAAGCTGACTTCACTCAAGATAAGATAAGATAAGATAAGATAACTAACTTATCTTATCAGAAAGGTCAGCCCACGCTACTATAAATACACTGGAGCACCCAGGTATAACTCATACTCTGATTCTACATAAAAACCTGCTTAATACCCGTGCTAACTTAAGCATCGGAGTCTCTTGCAGGTACCCCCCACCCTCCGGGGGCCAAGGATCAGCAGTGCAGCAAGTCCAACGAGTCGGACCCAACAGTTCCGGCCGTCATCAGCCAGCCGGATACGTCATCTCCGACCAGTACAGAAGATCTCATCCGAGATCGACCTCCAGTTTCAGGTAACCCACGGAACATTGGCGCCGTTGCCGGGGAACCTGGAAGTCGTCCCAAAACCATGGCGGACGGCCATGACAACGACCACGATTCAGATCTGGAGAACAGAACGCCGCACAAGAACGCGAACACTACGCTAAAGGATACCCTGGAATCCAACGGGGACAAAAACTCACCAAATCCGGGGGCCATGGAAGCACTCCAAGATCGTTTAAAGCAGCTAGAGAAAGAAACCCAGCAACAACGGGAGATCAGAAAAGATCTACAAAGAGAAGTACGGCGACGTCGAGAACTAGAAGAAAAACTACAGCAATTAGAGGCCGACCTCAAAACAAAAGCTCCTCGGACCACTCCTGAAGAAAAATCACGCAAAGAACAGGACCCATTCACCAGAGAAATCATGAAGACCAAAATTCCAAAGGACTTCAAGCTTTCGGATATGGTTTTGTACGATGGCACTACAGATCCCAACCATCATCTTAGCAATTTCAGAAGCAGGATGTACCTTACCGATGCCTTGGATGCCGTTCGCTGCAAAGCTTTTCCAACAACTCTCACAAAAATGGCGATCAGATGGTTCGACAACTTGCCTCCGAGGTCCATCTCAAACTTCGACGATCTGGCCAAAAAGTTCCTGGCCAGATTCTCCATCCAGAAAGATAAGGCCAAGCACACACCCAGCTTACTGGGAATCAAGCAAGGAGATCGGGAGAGCCTCCGCAACTACATGGAAAGATTCAACAAAACATGCATGGACATACAAAGTTTACCGACAGAGGCCGCCATCATGGGGCTTATCAATGGCTTACGAGAGGGACCTTTCAGCCAATCCATATCAAAAAAGTATCCTACCTCCTTAGACGAAGTACAGGAGCGAGCAGAAAAATACATCAACATGGAAGAAAACGCTCGGCTGGGAGAAACCTCAAAATCTGGAACCTCCTACCGAGACAAAGACAAAGACTCCAAAAGGAAAGAAGATCGACAAGGTGAGAAAATCAAAAAGTACCACAACTACACTCCTCTCAAAGTATCCCTGGTCGACATATACAAAGAAGTTTGCCATACTGAGAAAATCCCCCCAGCGCGACCACTCAAAGGCAAAAGGGGAGGAGGAAATCGGAAGGAATATTGTGACTACCATCGAATTTGGGGACACTCTACAAACGAATGTTTCGATTTGAAAAAACATCATAGAAAATTTGGTAAGAGAAGGAAAATTAGATCGATTTCTGGCCACCCGGGATGATAACCAAAGAAAAAGACGGAGAGACGAAGATGATGGACGAACTGAACGGTCACCTCGGACACCAGAAAGACACGTCCACATGATACATGGCGGATTCGCAGGAGGTGGGATCTCCAAATCATCCCGAAAGAGATACCTTAAAGAAGTATACCACGTTAAGAGAAAGGAGGAAGCACCCGACATCCCGGCGATAACATTTACTAAAGAAGACGCATCCGGCATCATCCCGGGACACGACGACCCCATGGTCATCACAATTATACTGGAAAACGCCAATCTACACCGCACACTAGTAGACCAAGGGAGTTCTACCGACATCTTATTCAAAACAGCTTTCGACAAACTCGGCTTAGACGAAAGGGAACTAAGAGCATACCCGAACAATCTGTTTGGACTAGGAGACCCTCCGATACAACCGTTGGGATACGTATCGCTACACACTACTTTTGGAAAGGGGAACCAATCTAGGACCCTCAAAATAGACTACATTGTGGTCGACGTAAGTTCAGCCTACAATGCTCTCATAGGACGGACAACACTCAATCAACTCGGCGCAATAGTCTCAACTCCACATCTATGCATGAAATTCCCAACTACAGAGGGGATAGCCACGGTAAAGGCAGATCAAAAGATGGCACGTCACTGCTATAACGAGAGCTTAAACCTCAAAGGCAGAGGAGAAGAGTTTCATACAATTGAGCTTGGTGGAGCTCAGCATCGAGAAGAACTCCGTCCGCACCCAGAAGGTGAGGTAGAGAAGGTCCAGATTGGAGACACCGCAGATAAAACGACTAATATCGGTACGGTCCTAAGAGGAGACTCAAAGGACTCACTGATACAATTCCTGCAAGATAATGTCGACCTCTTCGCATGGAAAGCCGCAGACATGCCAGGCATAGACCCCAAGTTAATGTGCCACAAGTTAGCGGTCTATCCAGGATCTCGGCCAGTGCAGCAGAAACGAAGAAAACTCGGACCAGAATGATCCCGAGCTGTGGAAGAACAAGTACAAGCGTTATTGGAGGCAGGATTCATAAGAGAAGTCAAGTATCCACTATGGCTAGCCAACGTCGTTTTGGTGAAAAAGTCAAACGGGAAGTGGCACATGTGTACCGATTACACCGATCTCAACAAAGCCTGCCCAAAAGATCCATATCCACTCCCAAGTATTGACGCTTTGGTAGATGCTTCCTCTGGATATAGATACCTCTCGTTTATGGACGCCTATTCGGGATACAACCAAATCCCCATGTATCCACCAGATCAAGAAAAAACGTCGTTCTTAACACCAAAGGCAAACTACTGCTACATCGTGATGCCTTTCGGCCTCAAGAACGCGGGAGCTACTTATCAAAGGCTAATGAATAAAGTCTTCTCAGATCACATTGAGAAAATCATGGAAGTCTATGTGGACGACATGTTGATAAAAACACAGAACGAAAATACATTATTGTCCGACCTGTCCCAAGTATTCGACACTATAAGGAAGCATGACATGCGACTCAACCCCGCAAAATGCACCTTCGCAGTTGAAGCAGGCAAATTCTTGGGTTTCATGATCACACAAAGGGGAATTGAAGCAAATCCAGACAAATGTCAAGCTATACTCAACATGAAGAGCCCAACCTGTGTCAAAGAGGTACAGCAACTCAACGGGAGATTGGCCGCCCTATCCCAATTTTTAGCAGGAGCTGCGATAAGATCTCTCCCCTTCTATGCTACTTTAAGAAAGGAAAAATAGTTCGAATGGACGACAGAATGTGAACAAGCTTTCCAAGACTTCAAGGAGTTCTTAGGACGGCCACCTATCCTATCTCGACCACAAGAAGGAGAACCACTTATATTATATCTCGCAGTAGGAAGCTGGGCGATAGCCTCAGCACTAGTCAGAGAAGACGAAAATGGGCAACAACCCGTCTACTTCATTAGCAAAGCACTACAGGGATCCGAGCTGAACTACCAGAAAATAGAAAAATTTGCCTATACTCTCATCCTAACATCTCAACGACTCCGCCCGTACTTTCAGGCTCATACCATTAAGGTTAGAACTAACCAGCCCATAAAAGGAATACTGCAGAAAACAGATTTAGCAGGCAGAATTCTACAATGGGCAGTCGAGTTATCAGAGTTCGACCTCCAATATGAAGCTCGGACGGCCATCAAATCACAGTATCTGGCCGACTTCATCACAGAATTCACAGATACCCCAGAAACCCCCGCAGAATAGAATCTCTACATGGACGGTTCTTCAAATAAAACTGGAAGCGGCGCAGGCGTGATAATAGAAAGCAACCAAGGAACCCAAGTTGAGCTTTCCCTCAAGTTCGGGTTCCCGGCCTCCAATAACCAAGCGGAATATGAAGCACTATTAGCTGGTTTGAAGCTGGCTAAAGAGGTCGGAGCTCAAAAACTCAACATTTACAGCGATTTACAAGTAATCACATCACAAATATAGAAGTCTCATTCATCAAATACTACAGAGCCCGTCGATCTCGGAGGAACAAAAAGTCCTAACCATAACAGGCCATGACCAAGGATGGATGACCCCCATAATCAAATACCTCAAAGAAGGAACACTCCCTGCAGAAGAAAAAAAGTTAAAAAAGTTAAAAAGGGAGGCACAGTACTACACCATCATAAACAACATCCTGTACAAAAGAGGAATCTCAATACCTTTACTAAAATGCGTGCCGACCTCCAACACAAAGGAAGTGCTAGAGGAAATACATAGCGGCATTTGTGGCAATCATCTCGGAGCGCGAGCTCTCGCCAAAAAAGTACTCCGGGCAGGATTTTATTGGCCAACTCTACAAAAAGAAGCCACAGAATTTGTAAAGACATGTCCACCATGTCAAAAACATGCCAATTTTCACATCGCCCCGCCAGAAGAGCTCATCAGCGTGACTTCACCTTGGCCATTTGCAAAATGGGGACTCGATCTTCTCGGCCCCTTCCCACAGGGATCAGGATAAGTTAAATTTCTCATAGTGGGAGTAGATTACTTTACAAAGTGGATTGAGGCAGAACCCCTAGCCAATGCCACCGCTCAAAGGAGTCGGAAATTCTTATATAGAAACATTGTCACGAGATTCGGGATTCCATATTCGATAACTACAGACAATGGCACTCAATTCACAGATGCAGGCTTCAGAAAACTAGTAGCCGACTTGAATATAAAGCACCAGTACACCTCCGTTGAGCATCCACAAGCCAATGGACAGGCCGAGGCGGCTAACAAAGTCATATTGGCTGGACTAAAATGGAGATTACAAAATGCAAAGGGAGCCTGGGCAGAAGAGCTTCCACAGGTCCTATTAGCATATCGAACAACTCCACATTCCACCACGAAGGAATCCCCCTTCCGATTAGCATACGGAACGGAAGCGATGATTCCAGTAGAAATTGAGGGATCGCCAAGAATAGTTCACTACAATGAAGGAGCAAACTCCCAACTTCAAAGAGAAGAGCTCGACTTGTTACCCGAAATCCAAGAAAGAGCTCAGATCAAGGAAGAAGCCCTAAAGCGCCGAATGGCTTCCAGATACAATCAAAAGGTAGTGCCGAGAAGTTTTGCGGAGAATGATCTTATCCTAATCCGAAATGATATCGGAACAACTCGACCGGAAGAAGGAAAGCTGGCGGCAAACTGGAAAGGACCCTACCGAGTTATAGAAGTACTTGGAAAGGGCTACTACAGACTGCCTGAACTCGACGGACGAGAGCTTCTCAGGTCATGGCATGCCTGCAACCTCAGAAGGTACTACAGTTAGAAAAAAGGATATAAAAGATCTCATCATTGGATGCACTCTTTTTCCTAAAAAGGTTTTTTAATGAGGCACCAAGTTGAGACTCAGACAATCCCATATGTATATATTTCTACTTTTTCTTTTAATAAAATATATTTGAGATATTCTACAAAGATTTCAAGACGCATTAATCTGAAGCATTCATTGTCCGATTATAAAGCGACAGATCGGCAGAAAGTGAAAAACAATTTCACTGCACGATCACGGTAAAGACAAACCGTCCGATAAAGGTGAAAACGCGATTCACCCAAAGGACGACCTAGAGATGACAACCACTTTCTACAAATCGGCAAAGATGAACACAGAATAATGTAAGAAGTTATCGAAAGTGATCTAAAAAAGAACCTGACGAGGTCCTACGGATCACTAAAATAATAACTTTAAGACTGGCCAACGTTGAGAAGTCGGACCAAGTCAACCCGAGATATAAGTAAACCCTGGAAAGAGGTCTGGCCAACCCTATTAAAGAGGATTACTTTAACTCAGAAGGGCTCGACATGACAAAGTCAGCCCAAACTAAAAGTTATCAAAGTAGTCCCTGAAAGAGATCTGACAAAGATCCAAGAAAGAGGACTACAAATAACTTAAAGGAGACCGATATAACCAAGTCGGACTCCTACTACTAAAAGTTATCAAAGTAGTCCTTGAAAGAGATCTGACAAAGATCCAAGAAAGAGGACTACAAATAACTTAAAGGAGACCGATATAACCAAGTCAGGACTCCTACTACTAAAAGTTATCAAAGTAGTCCCTGAAAGAGATCTGACAAAGATCCAAGAAAGAGGACTACAAATAACTTAAAGGAGACCGATATAACCAAGTCGGACTCCTACTACAAACAAGTTATCAAAATAGTTCCTGAAAGAGATCTGACAAAGATCCAGGAAAGGGATTACAAATATAACTTGGAAATGGACTGCGAAAACAACTCGGAGACCAACTTGAAGGAATCGGTTAGGAACCGTCAGAAATAAACCAGAGCGAGAACGAACCAAAAAATTCTTAGTTAGACCTACTTAGCCACAACCACAAAGGATTCAAAATACAAAATACAAAAGCAATCCAAAAGAGGTTAAGCTGTAGGGTTCCAACATTCACAGAAAAAGAAATACCAAGTCAAGCACAAAAGACAAAGTTATCATCCACAAGGTTAAAAAGCCTCGGAGGCAACCAAAACCTACCGCAAAAAAGTAGAAGCATGCTACCATTTGTTTTTATAAAAAACAAAAGTTGCTAGGCAAGCAACAAGAAAGTGTCAGCAAAACATAAAGAGTTTAAAAAAGCCCACAAGCCGGGCCAACTACATGTCCAGAATAAAAATAAAAAGCTAAGAGTCAGAAGATTTTTTAGCAGCATCAGGCCGAGGAGACGGAGGCCGAGTCTGGAGAGGAACGGCATCTACAGTACCGTCATCCCGATTCAAAATCTAGCAGTCGGGATCAGAAACAGGAGGACCAACCTCGGCGGGGGCAGCAGAAGTCGACACCTTGGTAGAGGTTACAGGGGGAGGATCGACATCATCCTCATCCTCTTCATCAGGGACAACTTTGCCATCCCTGACAACGTTCTCTAAGCTAAAGAGGGTCAGGTCGGCCTCGAGAACAATAACCCGAACTTGTTCCTTCAGGTTCTCATAGGCAGCAGTTACACTGCCAACAAGATGACCTTGGAGTTCGGAATAATTCTCCCGGGCATTCTCCAATTCTTCTCTTAGACGCAACACCTCCCGGTAAGACGTCAAATAACTATCCTTATGCCGCATAGCCGTGTCCTCGGCCAGTTTCAGAGAGCCAGCCAAGGAAGTAGAAATAGCCTTTTCATTTTCCAAATCTTTCTCCAACCTGGCCACCCTTACTTCAAGCTCCCCCTTCAAATCCTTCATCCGATCAAACTCCTGTTTGGCCTCCTCCATAAAAACTTTAGTGGCATGGAGAGGAAGACTTTGAGCAGTCCGATATAGGGCCGCCCCCATGACTGCCAACTTGATACCACTCCGGGTGATATAATCAAAATGATGAAGAATCGACACGTCGTCCATAGGAAGAACACCATAAGGGCCGATTTGTTGATCTACAAACTCAACTGCATCAAAGTCAGGAGTATCAAGGTTGAAAGGTTCAGTTGTTCTTTGCTTCTTACTAGGAGGGGACCGGAAGCAGCAACGGAAGATTGTGGAGGATCGACTTGATGGACCCGAGGAGTAGGAATTGCTCTCCTCGGCCTGGGAGAACTCGGTATAGGAGGTTTAACCAGAGGCTGAGAAGACCCCTCTCCGGCCGCTTTGGCCGAGAGGTTTAGTGCTGCGGTCGCCTTCTTCGCCTTCTTATAGGCTCTCATAGAATCATTATTCTTCGACATCTCTGAAAAACACAAAAAACAAAGACAAGTTACAACACAGGAGAAACAAAGCCCGGGAGCAAGTATAAAAACAAATCAAGCAGTACCCAAAGCAGCCCGAACCAAAGATGGATCACTCAAAAATCTCTTCGTGTCCAGGTGGAGTGGCTTCCCCCACAAATCTTCAAGAACGACCACAAAGGCCCGCTCAACCTCACTAAGCATTTTCCACGTGTAACGTGGCACTCTTACATTCTTTTGCCACTCTAGAGGAAAAGCAGGTTCATCATTTTCATTAAGAAAAAAGGGGCGAACCCCCTCAATGGCACGGACTCGGAAGAAATAGTTCTTAAAATCTTTAAACGACTCATCATGTCTCTACAATGTTATTGCGAGAAGACATGAGGCCAACTAAATCCTACAAGTAAGAAAAGAAGAGGGGATTACTAAAAATATCTCGGACAAGGGAGAAAACAACTCAATACGATGCAGGAGATCACACAGAAAAGGAAAACCCCAAGACTCAAACCAAAATCTTGGGGCAATCCTTTGGAGGCAGTAACAAAGCAAGGTTTCCAGGAAAATCTACAGCTCTCACCCCAGCACCTTACAAACAAAAGACTTCAAACAAAGCAAGATTTCTCAGAAGCATAAGTCATCATAGTCAACCAAACAAAAAGCATTCCCAAAAAATACAAAACCAAAACACGACAAATGAAAATCATCAAAGGTACGAACTTTTGAGAAATCAGACAAAAAGCAATCAAGCAAAGCACGGAACAGATGAAGAAGTGCCTATCGAATAGTAAAAAATCAGAAGCAACAAAAACCATATAAAGCCTCAATGGAAACGCCAGAGGAACGCACAAAAGAAAGCCAAGAAAACACATTTACAGCGATGAACGGATGCGGAGTCACGAAAAGGATCAAACTTTCAAAACATGCAAAGGCAAAAGCTTCACCCAAAAGACTGAAGACGAAACTGAGAAAAAAGCAAAAAAATTAGTACCAACCTAAAAAAGCAGTAAGACTTTAGGAAAGGTGAAGAGAGACGGCGAAACCAAGAATCACTACCGCGAAGCAAAAGGAAAGACGCGAGCCAAAGAAAAACGTCGCTGGACCAAAACGCGAAACCACGAACTCCAGGCAGAGGCTTCAGAAAAATCAAACAAAAGGCCGCAACACAAAGAAAGTTGAAAGCGAGAGAATGAAGGGAGAAATGCGAAGGAGTTACGGAAAAGGCGAAAGAAGAGAAACCGTTTCTGTGTTTTCAAAATTAAAACAAAGAGCCAAAAAGGAAACGGGGCAATTAATGCTAATATTAAAAGGCATTAAACCCTCGCACGTTCCCAAAGCACCGATATAAAAGCGCGCGCTTGTAGAGGAAAACGTTCTACATTCAAAAGGTATTGAGAAAAGAAGTCGAAAAAATGCTTGAGTCCGGCTTCGTTACAAGAAAGACCGAAGTCAAGGAACTCGGCCTCGACAAAGAAGACCGAGCTCAAGCAGGGGCACTGTTCATACCCTGGGTCGAGCTATCCGACCTGGGATGATCAACGATGAAGCGACCGACCTGTTAAGGTCAAAGAGGACCGACTTCGTTATAAAGAGTTCGGTCATACCGACAGCAAAGCCCAATAAAAGGGCCCAAATAGAGGAACACGATCCAAAATCCAAAGGCAATCCCAGCCTATAGAGATAAAGGCGGTTCCCTGGAAAGATAAGCTGACTTCACTCAAGATAAGATAAGATAAGATAAGATAACTAACTTATCTTATCAGAAAGGTCAGCCCACGCTACTATAAATACACTGGAGCACCCAGGTATAACTCATACTCTGATTCTACATAAAAACCTGCTTAATACCCGTGCTAACTTAAGCATCGGAGTCTCTTGCAGGTACCCCCCACCCTCCGGGGGCCAAGGATCAGCAGTGCAGCAAGTCCAACGAGTCAGACCCAACAGCTCTGGCCGTCATCAGCCAGCCAGACACGTCATCTCTGACCAGTACAGAAGATCTCATCCGAGATCGACCTCCAGTTTCAGGTAACCCACGGAACAATAACTATTTTAATTACCCTTTATTTCCATTCGATGCCGTGATTCGTGTGTTGAGTAATTTCAGATCTCCTAAGGCAGAAATGACTTAAAGGATGGAAAGGAAACATACAAAAATGGAAGAAAAGCATAAAACGGAGTTTTTGAAGAAACTGGCAGTGACGCGATCGCATGGATGACGCGGCCGCATGCCAGCGCGAATTAACAGCAACGCGACCGCGTGACTGACGCGATCGCGCGCCTTGAGCATAACGCAGATGACACGGACGCGTGACCAACGTGACCGCGTGATATGGAAAACTCAAAATGACGCGACCGCGTGACCCACGCGGCCGCATGACAGAGGCCACGCACCAGAAATTACAGAAAATGCTCCCAGCGATTTCTGAAGCCCCTTTTGGCCCAAATCCAAGTCCAGAAGGCACAGATCAGAGGTTATGAAGTGGGAGAATGCATCCGTTCAAGGAGAGTCTCCAATTAGTTAGTTTTCATGATTTAGATTTAGTTTGAGAGGGAGATTCTCTCCTCTCTCTTTAGGATTAGGATTTAGATTTAGGATTTTATTCGCTTTCAGGATTATCTCTTTTTATCAGGTTCAATATTCCTTTTTAATTACTTATTTTTCCAATTTAATTTATGAATTCTTCCATGTTACAGATTACTCTTTCGAATTAATGTTATTTGAGGTATTTCAGTTTATGATTGCTTTCTTTTATTTATGTTACTGTTATTCCCAATCTGAAGACATTTTTATTCCAGTAGATTTACTTTTCCCCCTTTTGGTCTTGGTTAAGAAATCAGTAACTCAGGAGTTATCAAACTCAAACATGATTGATAATTGTTATCTTTGCTAATTGAATTGAACTTCAATAATCTCAATCTTTTCTCAGGAAATAAATAGGATTCGAAGATCAAACTAATTAGTCCCTTGACCTCCTTTTGCTTTAGTAAGAGTTAACAAAGCGGAATTAAGATTCAATTTTCATCATCATTGATAAGGATAACTATGATAGGACTTCTAATTTCTCATACCTTGCCAAAAGTGTATTTTACAGTTATTTATTTATTTTACAGTTATTTATTTATTTCCATTGCCATTTAAATTACTTGTTCCTCATTCTCAAAACCCCAATTTACAATCTTCATAACCAATAATAAGAACATACTTCCCTGCAGTTCCTTGAGAAGACGACCCGAGGTTTAAATACTCGGTTATCAATTTATTTAGGGGTTTGTTACTTGTGACAACCAAAACGTTTGTAAGAAAGGTTGATTGCTTGGTTTAGTAACTATACTTGCAACGAGAGTTTACTATAACTTCTAAACCATCAATCTTCAGTTCTTCAAAATGGCGCCGTTGCCGGGGAACTGCAATCGTGTGCCTTATTATTGGTTATTGTAAATATTTTTCTTTTACTTGTTTATTTGTCTTTATTTTCCCCTTTTGTTCTTATTAGTCACTATGAATTCTCACCCCTCTCGCTTTGAGTTTGGTTCTAATATTGTTGAAAGGAATGAAAGTTATAACAGGAACATGCATCAAGGTCAGAGCAATCACAGATAGATGGAGCCAAGAGGATCTGATCAACCCTTTAGGCAACAATACCCTCCAAGATACCATGGACAAAGACCATTCTACAATGCATACCAAGGCAATAGATATGGTGGACAACCTTGCAGTTACCAACAAGCCCCACCCTGTGCTTATAGGCCATCCTCTCAACATAACTTTGCACCACCACACTCACAAGCTCCTTTTCACCATTTACTACCGTATGATCCTCATTTACCCAAATTCCAATCCAATTACTCCCAAACACCATGACTTCCCCATATACCACGTCCAAATCTATCACCCCAAGAATCAGAGGTTCGCCTCAAGGAAACAGTAGATCAACTTCAAATAACCCTTCATCAACTGGAGCAAGCAGTAAGTCTATTATCTTCTAGACGTTCGAACATTCAAGGGCCTCCTAGAGCCCCATGTGGACAATCTAATGAAGAGCGTAGCATGAAGGAGATACTAGAAACTCCAGTGGACAAGACAGAGTATGACTTCGTACTAGAACAAGTAGAGGAAGCTGTCATTATAAAAGAAGAAGAGTTGGTTGAAGACTTAGGAGACGCTGAACTTCCATGGGAATCCAAAGTTGTGGAAAATTCTGTCACGGACATTACAATTGATGCTAAGGAGGATAGTGCACAACCCCCAAGGCAGGTATTTCATGAAGAACTAGACGGAATAATCCAAGAAGCAAGTTTCCTTGATGATGATAATCTCAAGTCAAGTTCTCCTAGTAATGAACTTGCATCTGCGGGTGAATTCTCTGAGAACGAAGAATCTTCCCCAAGTGACTACAAAGATGATACGGAGGTAGATTTCTCTCAACCTCCAGTTTATGACTTAAGTGATGAGGAAGACATAGAAGGTTTTGATAAGGACATGGATGCATTTGAAGAATCTTGCATGGAAGTGGAGAAATTCACAGAAGAGCACAAGGGAGTAGAACTCACAGAACCACTGGAAACACCTATTCCAAGGCCATTACCACCCAATACAAGCTTCAAGTGGGTACAATCCTTAACCTTTAACTTTATTTTTCCATTTGAATATGATTTGCTTGAAACAGATGGCCAGCTTAGAGCTCTCTGCGGCTTTAAGAGTAAGAGGGAAATGGCTCGTACTCAGAGCTGGTGTACATAGTTCAATAAGGTTCCACGCTTCAACTCAAAGTGCACGGATTGGCATCACAATCAATCGAATGGATCTCGAAGAACGTTTGGTCACCTTGGTGAGAACCTAATTTCTAAACCGCCCGGATGGAATAATATAGATCAAGACGAAGGCGGACTTAAAAGCCAAGTTTGGGATCCTGGAATCTATTCTGACATTCGTCACCCCGGAAGCCTGAGAATCTATTTGAAGCTGCTCAGAAGCTTTACATGCCTAGTTTGGGACCCCAGAGGCTATTGGCATTCCAAGCATTGGTGGAGATTTCTGGATGAATTTAAGCATAAGCCCCCATAACAGGAAGCTCATCCAATGTCCAACTTAAGGACTTTAACTAAAATTGCTAGGTGGGAGACAACCCACCATGGTATGGTCGTTTCTTTTTCAGTTTTATTTCGTGTTATTTATTTTTATTTCCATTTCAATTGAACCTGAATATTATTCATTCGCATTGCATACTGCATAGTTTCATACCTGCATAAAAAAAGGGTGCGCGACGCGACTGCATCATTCATGCGATCGCGTTAGTTGCGAAAAACACGTCCCACACGTCTGCGTCATTCACGTGGCCGCATGATTTGGAGATTGGCGTAAACATCCAACATCCAGAAAGTTAGGCTGGAATCGTGCGGCCGTTGTGCATTTCGCACAAAACGACTGGTATGCGAAATTGTTACTCAGGTTGTGAATTATTGTTCGAAATTGATTCCCTGGTGATGGCACCAAAAACGGATGCACAGAACCATGGTCTAAACATATCTTCACAACTTCGCATAACTAACCAGCAAGTGCACTGGGTCGTCCAAGTAATAAACCTTACGTGAGTAAGGGTCGATCCCACAAAGATTGTTGGTATGAAGCAAGCTATGGTCACCTTGTAAATCTCAGTCAGGCGGATATAAAATAGTTATGGAGTTTTCGAAATTAATACTAAAATAAGGATAGAAATACTTATGTAAATCATTGGTGAGAATTTCAGATAAGCGTATGGAGATGCATTCATTCCTCTGAACCTCTGCTTTCCTGCTGTCTTCATCCAATCAGTCTTACTCCTTTCTATGGCTGGCTTTGTGTAAGGATTTCACCGGTGCCAATGGCTACTTTCAATCCTCTCGGGAAAATGGTCCAAATGCTCTGTCACAGCACGGCTAATCGTCTGGAGGCATCACCCTTGTCGTTGGTTGCATCCTATTCCTCTCAGTGAAAATGGTCCGATGCGCTGTCACTGCATGGCTAATCATCTTGGAGGTTCTCGATCATACTGGAATAGAATTTACTATCCTTTTGCGTCTGTCACTACGTCCAGCACTCGCGAGTTTGGAGTTCGTCACAGTCATTCAATCCCAGAGTCCTACTTGGAATACCACGGACAAGGTTTAGAATTTCCGGACTCTCATGAATGCCGCCATCAATCTAGCTTATACCACGAAGATTCTGATTAAGAGATCTAAGAGATACTCATTCAATCTAATGTAGAACGGACGTGGTTGTCAGGCACGCATTCATAGGGAATGATGATGATTGTCACGTTCATCATATTCAGGTTGAAGTACGAATGAATATCTTAGAAGCGAAATAAGATGAATTGAATAGAAAACAGTAGTACTTTGCATTAATCTTTGAGGAACAGCAGAGCTCCACACCTTAATCTATGGAGTGCAGAAACTCTACCGTTGAAAATACATAAGTAATGAAGGTCCAGGCATGGCCGAATGGCCAGCCCCCAAACGTGATCAATAGATCAAAAGATAATCCAAAGATGATTCCAAAGATGTCTAATACAATAGTAAAAAGTCCTATTTATAATAAACTAATTACTAGGGTTTACAGAAGTAAGTAATTGATGCATAACTCCACTTTCGGGGCCCACTTGGTGTGTGCTTGGGCTGAGCTTGAATGTTACACGTGTAGAGGTCAATCTTGGAGTTGAACGCCAGCTTTTGTGCCATTTTGGGCGTTGAACTCCACTTTGCAACTTGCTTCTGGCGCTGGACGCCAGAATTGGGCAGAAAGCTGGCGTTGAACGCCAGTTTGCGTCGTCTAAACTTGGGCAAAATATAGACTATTATACATTTCTAGAAATCCCTGGATATCTACTTTCCAACGCAATTAGAAGCGCGCCATTTTGAGTTCTGTAGCTCTAGAAAATCTACTTTGAGTGCAGGGAGGTCAGAATCCAACAGCATCAGCAGTCCTTCTTCAACCTCTAAATCTGATTTTTGCTCAAGTCCCTCAATTTCAGCCAGAAAATACCTGAAATCACAGAAAAACACACAAACTCATATTAAAGTCCAGAAATGTGAATTTAACATAAAAACTAATGAAAACATCCCTAAAAGTAACCAGATTCTACTAAAAACATACTAAAAACAATGCCAAAAAGCGTATAAATTATCCGCTCATCAACGACCCACGCGGTCGCGTCCCTGACGCGATCACGTCACTTGCACAACACCAATCCCACGCGACAGCGTGCGCAACACGATCGCATCGCGTGGATTGCACACCACCTCAAAGGAGACAGAGAGTTGCGCTGAAACGATGCTGGAATTGTGCGTTCAGCACAATTTCCAGCGACGCGGTCGCGTGCCTCATGCGACCGCGTCATTCACTCTTTTACCCATTCCATGCGATCGCGCCACCCACGCGATCGCGTCGACCCCCATTTCACCCCAGCCACACGACTGCGTGCCCCACGCGATCGCGTGGATTCAAATTTACTAACCCCCGTAGTCACGCGAATCCTACCCATTCACACCCCCCAACCCCCCTCTCCTTCCTCTCTTCTCTCCACAACCACCACCCACAACTTCCAGCCACCACCACCGCCCACCGCAACCCCCAACGACCACCCAGAAGCCGCCGCCACGCCTTCCCCCTTCCTCCCCCCTCTCTCTTCTTCTTTCCTCTTCTTCCCTCCACCACCACTGCCACCCCTCCGCGACCGCCACACCCTCCGTGCCACCGTCACCGCCGCGCCCCCAATCGCCACCAACGCCCCCTTCCTTTCCTTCCCCTTTCACCTCCTAACCCTATTACCCTTCCTGAAACCCCCTGCCTCCGAACAGCCGCCACCGCCGCCGTGCCGCTGTCAACCACCGCGTCGCCGCCACCACCACCATCCCCCGGCCACCTCTCTGCCCCACTTTCTTCCCTACGCCTTCCAGGTTTCGCTGAACGTCACCCTTCTTTCCATTCATCGTTAATTTCCTATTTTTCTATTTATGTTCATATTTAGGCTAGTTAGTTATGCATGTTGTAGTGGATTCTAGGTTGTTAGGTAGCCTAGGATGTGGTTAGTGGATTTAGGCCTGTTTAATTGCGCTGTTCATGTTTCTTGTTTTCTAATTTTCACAAATCTGTTGTTGCTGTGATGTTAGTATTGTTCATATGCTGTAATTTCTTGTTTCATGCTGCTTTTTACACTGATTTTCCATGTTCATATTCCCTTTATGTAATTGCAGCTATATTTTAATTCATATGAGCTATTCTGATTGCTATTTATTTTCCGAGAACATCCAATTTTAGCCGGGATGCTGTCCAAATTTCTGTAAATTGTTTTGATTTTCATTCCTGTTTTGGTTTTGGCAAACTTGCACTCTGCTTTACTCAGCTTTTACCAAACCAATTCATGAATGACAGGGCAAGCTTTCTTATTCTTTTTAATTTCCTGGTTTATAAATTGCATCTTGGATGATTCAATTCCACTTTTTGCTATTTTCATTTGATTCATCCTTAACTTCCTTGTTTGAATTTAAGTTATCTGTTGCTTTAATTTGTGAATTCTCGTTATTTAGAAAATGCTCATCATGCTACTTACTCTAACCCACTTTTTACTAATTCACTAATTTTAACTTCCTACCCTCTTTTTCATTCCTAACCCCCTTACCTTTCGAAACATCTCTTCTGGTTTTTCACTATTCTCTCTAACATTCTAACCAAGGCATGACGGACATTTTTCCTACTTAACATGAATCCTTTTACATTTTGGATTGTGAATTTTTATTCTCAGACTTTTAACTCCTATACAATCCTTAATGCACAATTACTTAACTCCTTTTCATTATTCTATTGCTCCTTTGCCATTATATGCTTCTTTTGATTAATTGCCTACCTGTTTTCCTATTTTTATTATATCCTAATTTTCTGTTTTTCAGGATGTCAGACACCCAAAAAAAAGGAAAAGGAAAGGCAACAACAGGGAAACGGAAAAGAGGAGAATCCTCTATGTCCATACTGGACATCATGCACGATGACTCCTGGCGGGAGAAACACTTTACCACGTAGGAGAAGGCTGACCAGCTACTCCCTGCTACTGATCCCATTAGATTTGCAAACCGATACTGCGAGCTGAAGTATCCGGTGTTTGCAACCTCCAGGAACTGTACCTGGAGAGGACTTTGAAAATCCCAGAAGAACTCCAGCAATACACCTCTGATCAGATCAAACAAAGAGGCTGGTTCTTCCTGGAGAGAAACCTGACTGAGGTCAATGCATCTTGGGTAAGGGAATTTTACTGCAATTACTTCAAAACTTCCCTAGATGCATTGAACCTAAGAGGGAAGCAGATACTAGTCACTGAAGAGGCCATAGAGGATGTTCTGAAGCTTCTGCCTAAATCTGATCAGTTGGATGGTTATCAAAAAGTTGAGGAGGATATGCGCTTCATGAAGTTTGATTGGGATGCAGTCAAGGCCAGGATAGCCCTTGACCCAACCGTTCCATGGATCATGGGTCAGAACACCACCATGCCAAAGGGAATCAAGCGGATTTACTTAAATGATGAGGCTCGGCTATGGCATCAGATACTTAGCAACTTTGTTATGCCGAGTACTCATGAGACTGAGATACCTGCCGCTATGATCACCCTCCTATGGTGTGTGCTAGAGGATAAGGACCTGTACCTGCCACGCTTCATTCGGTACTATATTGCCAGGGTCCACGTCCGAGGCACTCTCCCCTTTCCTTATCTGATTACACAGCTAGGCCGTCGAGCTGACGTGCCTTGGGAGGATACTGATGAGAAGCCACCTGCTGTAGAATGCAAGAAGATTATCCCTCACACCAGGAACTTTCTGACTTTGGGCTACAGACCTCCATTCCTCACTGCTACTGCTGAGACAGCCACACCATCTGCCGGCCCCTCTTCCTCTATAGCTACCCCAGCTACCCCTGCTACCACCACTGCACCTCTACCTGCCTCAGAGCCAGTTTATCACCTAATGCACCACCTGTTTCGACAGCTAGACCAGATGGAGCGCCGCAACCGGCGCCGATATGAGAGAGCTGAGCGTCGCAGCAAGCGACGCTATGAGCACCTGAAGCTGATGATACGATCTGGCGGTATCCTCTCCGAGCCTGACACACCATCAGAGCCATCTGAGGAGGAGGCGGATGATCACGAGGCAGAGAACCATCCACAGAGCGAGGCTGCACAGGCAGGCCCGGAGCAGGCTGCTTCACAGCAGGAGACACCGCATCAAATCCAGGCTGCAGACCCAGAGATTGCTATTCAGTCAGCACCTCCTCTGCAGTAGGCAGATCCTCAGACCACCACCACAGAGATTCCAGCTACCCACCCTTCCAGTGATGACACCCCTTCACACCCTACTTGAGTGAGCATCAGGGACGATGCTTCATTTTAAGTGTGGGGAGGTCGCCATCTCTGGCGTATTTTTTGGTGAACTACTACAGACTCTTTCATTTTATTTTGCTATTTTTCTGTATTTTTTCTCTTTATTTTTATTTTTATTTTTTTAGTACTTATACATTGCTATTTTCATGTATTTTTACTCTATTTCTGCATGTTGCACTCTTAGTTCATATTTTAGCCATTTAGTTTAGTTGCAATTCTAAATTATTAGTTATAGAAATTGTGGATTAATTAGTATAGTTTACCCTTTTTATCATAAGATAGCTTAGTTTAAATTGAAAATATAAAAAGGAAGTAAACTAGAGACTTGAACATAATAGAAGCAATCCACACATCTTGTATATATAGCATTACATGTTAGTTAGTTAACAACATTTCATCAAGGAGAAACACTAAAACTTTAAAGCCACCTTAAGATTTACATTGAGAATAATGGGAACTCTTAATTTTACTTGCATGACATACATAACTGATATATGATTTTTGATTTAGAGAATACACAGCCTGTGAGTTTTGAGCTTAATTGTATGGTTATATTCAAACCATAATTTTTATTTCTGTGTGTTCCGCCCTTCTTTTTTTATTCTGGTGTTCTTTACTTTGTTTTAATCTATATGTCCAATTATAGAATAGAAATACATACCAAGAGAGTGATTGAGGCCATTGTTTGATTTTAGCTCACTTATCCCAAATTATCCTACATTTTACATCACCCTTGTTAGCCCTGTTGAGCATTTAAATCCCCTCTTATTCTACAAACCACATTACTAGCCTTAAGCAGAAAAACAAAATAAAAATCCCAAGTTGAATCCTTGGTTAGCTTAAGATAGAAATTGTGTAATTGTTTAAGTGTGGGAAACCTATTAGGAACATGGATGATAAAAACAAAGGGTAGAAAGTTGAAAAGAATAAAATAATTCAAAATAAAATTTTTTGAGAAGCATGCTCATGTGAAATCAAAATAATTGAATTACCATGTGCATTAAAAAAAAACATAAAAATAATATTTATTTTTTTTTTTTGAATAAAGGGGAATACAAAAGAATTCCCCAAATACAAAATAAAGCAATGCACATGGGATAAAAATAAAATAAAAAATTGAAATATGAGTATGTAACATCAAAAGTGGGAAAATATGGGTAAAATAGGTAAAGAAGCTTTGCTTTACAAAGTATGTATGTTAGGTGAGATCTTAGACTAATCAAGGATTCGCTTAATTAGCTCACTTAGCCTTATACATATATCCTTACCTTTACCTTGGCCCCATTACAACCTTAATTACAGACCTCATGACTTTTGTATGCCTATATTCTATAATTGTTGATTGGTTAGATGAAGAACAAAGTTATAGAAAGTAAGGATAAAAAGAAGAATAGAGTGATTAACCCAATAAACACTGAGTGACTAGAGAGTAAACACAAAATCCAGTGAGGGTTCAATAGCTCATTAACATATATCTCTGCTTGAATTATTAATTGTCTTGAAAGTCTATAAAATATTTTTCTTTCCTATCTCAATTGTAAAAGTGCTTTATCATTATCTAAGGTTTGGCTATATATATATGACTCCTTGAGAAGGTGAAATAATTCAACCACATGTAAACTTTATATACAAGTGAATAAAAATAATTAGAATTACATGATGCATTTAAGTAGTTGCATTTAGAATAGATTGCATTGCATGAGATTCCACCACTTCAACCTTACCTTACTCTTTATCTTGGATTTAGCATGAGGACATGCTATTGTTTAAGTGTGGGGAGGTTGATAAACCCATATTTTATGATATATTTTGTGCTCAAATTGAGTGATTTATTCAATCCTTCACCCACTTATTCATATTAATTGCATGGTTTTACTTTCCCTTCCTTATTATGTGATGTATGTGAAAAACATGTTTCATATGCTTTAAAAATAACTATTTTAATTACCCTTTATTTCCATTCGATGCCGTGATTCGTGTGTTGAGTAATTTCAGATCTCCTAAGGCAGGAATGACTTAAAGGATGGAAAGGAAACATACAAAAATGGAAGGAAAGCATAAAACAGAGTTTTTGAAGAAACTGGCAGTGACGCGATCGCATGGATAACGCGGCCGCATGCCAGCACGAATTAACAGCAACGCGACCGCGTGACTGACGCGATCGCGTGCCTTGAGCATAACGCAGATGACGCGGACGCGTGATCAACGCGACCGCGTGATATGGAAAACTCAAAATGATGCGACCGCGTGACCCACGCGGCCGCATGACAGAGGCCACGCACTAGAAATTACAGAAAATGCTCCCAGCGATTTCTGAAGCCCCTTTTGGCCCAAATCCAAGTCCAGAAGGCACAGATCAGAGGTTATGAAGTGGGAGAATGCATCCATTCAAGGAGAGTCTCCAATTAGTTAGTTTTCATGATTTAGATTTAGTTTGAGAGGGAGAATCTCTCCTCTCTCTTTAGGATTAGGATTTAGATTTAGGATTTTATTCGCTTTCAGGATTATCTCTTTTTATCAGGTTCAATATTCCTTTTTAATTACTTATTTTTCCAATTTAATTTATGAATTCTTCCATGTTACATATTACTCTTTTGAATTAATGTTATTTGAGGTATTTCAGTTTATGATTGCTTTCTTTTATTTATGTTACTGTTATTCCCAATCTGAAGACATTTTTATTCCAGTAGATTTACTTTTCCCCCTTTTGGTCTTGGTTAAGAAATCAGTAACTCAGGAGTTATCAAACTCAAACATGATTGATAATTTTTATCTTTGCTAATTGAATTGAACTTCAATAATCTCAATCTTTTCTCAGGAAATAAATAGGATTCGAAGATCAAACTAATTAGTCCCTTGACCTCCTTTTGCTTTAGTAAGAGTTAACAAAGCGGAATTAAGATTCAATTTTCATCATCATTGATAAGGATAACTAGGATAGGACTTCCAATTTCTCATACCTTGCCAAAAGTGTATTTTACAGTTATTTATTTATTTTACAGTTATTTATTTATTTCCATTGCCATTTTAAATTACTTGTTCCTCATTCTCAAAACCCCAATTTACAATCTTCATAACCAATAATAAGAACATACTTCCCTGCAGTTCCTTGAGAAGACGACCCGAGGTTTAAATACTCGATTATCAATTTATTTAGGGGTTTGTTACTTGTGACAACCAAAACGTTTGTAAGAAAGGTTGATTGCTTGGTTTAGTAACTATACTTGCAATGAGAGTTTACTATAACTTCTAAACCATCAATCTTCAGTTCTTCAGAGAGCCCCCAATTTGGATACCAAAAAATTTCTCTTGGGTTCTCCGAGTTTCGTGCGGACCCAGATAGGTAGTCTTTTGTCGAATTCCGCAATTCTCTGACTTGTGGTGCTTTTTCTGAATTATAGACTGATTACTTGTTTCTCTTCTTCTTTTCAGAGATGGTGAAGGGTAGTTCAAGTGCTGCTCACCAGAAAGTTCAAGATGCCAGGAGAAGAGCTCGGGCCCAGGCTGATGCTGCAAGTATGGTAACTTCTGCCTCTGCTTCTTCTCTTCCTCCTCCCATCCCCCTAGTCTGACCTTCCCTTGAACCCGAGAAGAAAAAGTGCAAGACCTCGGGGTCTGGCTCTTCTTCTGGGGATTCCACTTTTGATGGTCCCAAATTTGTTTGGAATCACATCTTTTTCCATACTAAAATTAGTATGGATTATGCTTCCATTCGAAACCATCTTAACATTATGATTCAGGGGAGTGTTCGGGTTGCTGGGGTATGCACAAAACTTTTTGATATTTTGGACAGGACTCTCCTTAGCTCTTTGGGTTCTACCCAAAAGGTTGAAGAGTAGGAGGGGACGATTTTTCTTTATCAAGAAGAAGAGAAGAGGCTCCAAGAGAAAGTTGCTGGGTTGAAGGAGGAGTAGACCCGACTTCAAGAGAGGGAGAAGAGGTTGATGGGCCAAAACGCCATGGCGGAGGGCCTTAAGGAGAAAGCGAAGCAGAACTATGTCAGGCTCTTTAGGGAGAACCTTGATTTGAAGTGGGAGCTAGCAAGAGGGCGGGAGGCCTTTCCGGACCTGGAGGACTCAGTGGCGGAGAGTTCAGAGGAGGCCTGGAGGATTTTTAAGGAACAGGTCAGAGTTATCGCTCCTGACCTGGACCTTTCTCCTCTTGACCCTGATAAGATTGTTGTAAATGGGGCCATTGTTTCTCCTCCTCGTCCTGAGATGAATTCCGAGCTGAAGACCCGTGGACAAAGGCTTATAGAATCTCCTCCTCGTGAGGATCAACAGGAGGGATCTCAACCGATGTCTTCAAATGCTCCGACCCCTGCTACCGAAGAGACTGCTCCGTCTTCCCCTGCTGCAGATCCGACCTCCCTTCCTACTGGTAATGCCAATCCTTCCTCCAGTTAATTGATTTGAGCTATTTAGGGCTGGGCTTGTGGGTCCCATTTTTTGAACAATTTTATTATTTTTGTTGCTTGTGGTGGTTCCTTGACTCTTCTGGCCTTTTACGGCCGTTAACAAAAAATGCGCTTAATTTTTATTTCTTTTTGGATAAGGGCTTTAAGATATATTTTGTGCATGCATGCTTTCTGCAATTTTTTCTTTTGTTAGGTATTTTATAAAAAAAACCCCTTTGATCTTTTTGTTTTGGGAGAAAACTTTTATCTTGGCAAGCCGTGTTTTGTCTAGGTTATTTGGATTTTTCAAAGACTCAGAGGCAGCTTCTGCCTTTGATTTTTGATGGGTTTTCTTATCTCTTTTTGTATTCCTTGTACTCAATTTTCACTTATTGAGTTTTTGTAACTTAGGTTATTCTTGTGATGCATTTCTTTTTTTCTCGGTTCCTCCGACAAGGTAGTCGTTCTAGGTTTTGGGATTCCAAGTTATTATGATCGTCCCTATAACCTCATTACACCGACTTGTACCTCGTCATTTTATCATGCCGACTATGCAGGTCGGGCATGGGATTTTCACATTTTTTCGAGTTTAAGTTGGTGCATTTCGTAGGGTAATGGAAATATAGGAATTTATAAAGAGATGTAAGTGAAAAGATCTTTATTTATTAATGAAGGTACTTTTTTGCTACTAAGGGGTTAAAAATTATTGCCCCATAGTCTCCACTTTGATGGCTCGTTAAAACCCCTTTAAGAAAAACCCTTCTTTTTGGAAAAAAACCATGAAGTCGGGAAAAAGAGTACACCAGGGAGTGGAGTTTGCTTTTAACTATAGTACCTTTTCATATTACAAACATGCCACGACCTAGGTAGCTCGGTACTGCTCAAGTCGGTTACCTTGTAGTATCCCTTTCCTAAGACTTCGCTTATCTTATATGGCCCTTTTCAATTAGCAGCGATTTTCCATTCCCAGACTTGTTGACGCCAATGTCATTTCTAATTAGGACTAAGTCGTCTGTGGTGAAGATTCTTCGAATGACTTTCTTGTTGTATCTGTTTGTCATCCTTTGCTTCAACGCTGCTTCTTTTATTTGGGCTTGTTCTCAGACCTCAGGGAGTAGCTCGAGCTCTTCTTTGTGCCCCTGTATGTTTCCAACCTCATCGTAGAAGCTCACCCTTGGACTTTGCCCATTGATTTCTACTGGTATCATGGCTTCTATGTCATAAGCAAGTCGGAAGGGTGTTTCTCCTGTGGCAGACTGAGGTGTAGTCCGGTAAGCCCATAGTACTTGAGGGAGTTCTTCAGCCCATGCTCTCTTTACATCTTGCAACCTTTTCTTCAACCCAGCCAGTATGACTTTGTTAGTTTCCTCAACTTGCCTGTTTGCTTGCGGGTGCTCTACCGAGGTGAACTGATGCTTGATCTTCATACTGGCTACCAGGTTTCTGAAGGTGGAGTCAGTGAACTGAGTTCCATTATCAGTGGTAATGGAGTGGGGGACTCTATACCTTGTGATAATGTTCTTGTAGAGGAACTTCTGACTTCTTTGGACGGTGATGGTGGCCAATGGTTCTGCTTCGATCCACTTCGTGAAGTAGTCTACTCCCACTATTAGGTACTTTACTTGTCCAGGCGCTTGGGGAAAGGGTCCCAATAGGTCCAATCCCCATTTTACAAAAGGCCATGGAGAAGTTATGCTAATGAGTTCCTCGGGGGGAGCGATGTGGAAGTTTGCATGCATTTGGCATGGCTGACACTTCTTCACGAACTCGATCGCATCTTTCTGCAAGGTCGGCTAGTAGAACCCGGCTCGGATGACTTTCCTAGCCAACGACCTTGCTCCAAGATTATTCTCGCAGATACCATTGTGGACCTCCTCCAGTACTTTCGTCGTCCTTGGGGTCGGGACGCACTTCAACAGTGGTGTGGATATTCTTCTTTTATAGAGGATATTTTTTATCAGGGTGTAGTTCTGTGCTTCCCTCCGGATTTTCTTGGCCTCTTTTTCATCTTTGGGTAGGATGTCGAATTTCATGTATTCAATTAGTGGGTTCATCCATCCAAGGTCCAATCCGGATACTTCAGGGACGTATTGTCTGCCCTCTATTTTTGTAACTGAGGGTTCTTGGAGAGTTTCTTGGATCAGGCTTCTATTATTCCCTCCTGGCTTGGTACTTGCTAGTTTGGAGAGGGCGTATGCTCTGCTGTTGAGATCCCGAGTTATGTGTTTGACCTCGGTCTCTGCAAAACGCCTAAGATACATATTGGGGTCTTTAGCCTGATACTCTCCATTTATTTGGGAGGTCACCACCTGAGAGTCGCTGAACATGACTACTTTGGTCGCTCCGACTTCCTCGACCAGCTTTAACCCTGCAATCAAGGCTTTATACTCTGCCTGATTGTTAGAAGCTGAAAATTCAAATTTGAGGGAGACTTCTACTTGAGTTCCCTCTTGGTTGAATAATACTATGCTTGCACCGCTTCCGACTTTGTTGGAGGATCCATCCACGTATAGCTCCCATGCAGTGGAGGTTTCCCCTTGATCTCCTGCATATTCTGCCACGAAGTCGGTGAGGCATTGGGCTTTAATTTCTGTCTGAGTTTCGTACTTAAGGTCGAACTCGAATAGCTCTATGGCCCATTGAACCATTCTACCCGCAATATCCATTTTCTAAGGGATTTGCTTCACGGGCTGGTTCGTTCGAACTCTTATTGTGTGTGCTTGAAAATAAGGCCGTAGCCTTCGAGAGGCTACGATTAAGGCATACGCAAACTTCTCAAGTTTTGATACCTCAATTCAGGGCCTTGTAAAACTTTGCTGGTGAAGTATACAGGATGCTGCCCGTTCTCGTCTTCCTGTATTAGAGCTGATGCTACAGCTTTGTCGGCTACGGACAAATATAGGTCGAGTTCTTCCCCAACTTTAGGTCGGGTTAGAATGAGAGGTTGGCTTAAAAATCTTTTGAACTCCTGGAATGCTTCTTCGCACTCAAGGGTCCATTCGAACTGGCATCCTTTTCTTAGTAGAGAGAAGAGTGGTAGGGATCTTAACGCTAATCCTGCCAAGAACCTGGAGAGAGCCGCAAGTTGGCCATTCAACTGCTGGACATCCCTTAAACAAGTCGGGCTTTTTATTTCTAGGACTGCTTTGCACTTGTCGGGGTTGGCTTCAATCCCCCTTTGTGTAAGCATAAATCCCAAAAATTTTCCTACCTCCACCGCGAAGGTGCATTTTGCGGGATTCAACCTCATCCCATGCATCCTAATGGTATTGAAGACTTGCGAGAGGTCAGTCAAGAGGTCGGCCTCATCCTTGGTTTTTACTAGTATGTCGTCCACATAGACTTCTATTAGACTCCCAAGGTGAGGTGCAAACACCTTATTCATTAGCCTTTGATATGTGGCTCCTGCATTTTTTAACCCAAAAGGCATGACCACATAGCAATAGTTTGCTCTTGGCGTGATGGAAGATGTCTTTTCTTAATCCGGTTTATACATCAGAATTTGATTATATTCCGAGTATGCATCCATGAACGACAAGTATTGATACCCCGAGTTGGAGTCTACTAACGTATCAATGTTTGGAAGTAGATATGGGTCTTTGGAACATGCCTTGTTCAGGTCGGTGTCATCGACGCACATCATCCACTTGCCGTTTTACTTTTTGGCCAGCACCACATTTGCCAGCCACGCCGGATATTTAACCTCTTTGATAAAGCCAGCTTTTAGGAGGGCTTGTACTTACTCTTCCACGACTTAGGCCTGTTCAGGACTGAGCTTCCGTCTTCTTTGTTGAACAGGTCGCGATCCGGGGTACACTGACAGTTTATGCAACACGAGTTCGGGATCTATCCCTAGCATGTCGGAGGCTTTCTAGGCGAAGAGGTCGGAATTCTCTTGTAGGAGCCTTATAACCTTCTACTTCAAATCTTCTTTCAGGTTGGCTCCTATGTTGGTATTTTTTCCTTCCTCTTCTCTGACCTGTATCTCTTCAGCTTTTTCCCCAGGTTGTGGTCGCAACTCTTCTTTAGCTCTGACTCCTCCGAGCTCAATTGTGTGCACCTCCTTGCCCTTTCCTCTCAGGTTCAGGCTTTCATTGTAATACTTTCTTGCCAACTTCTGGTCTCCCCTAATGGTTGCTATTCCCTCTGATGTTGGAAATTTCATGCAAAGGTGGGGGGTGGACACCACTGCTCTGAGCTGATTTAAGGTTGTTCTGCCTATTAAAGCATTGTAGGCTGAACCCACATCAATGACTATGAAGTCGATGCTCAGAGTTTTGGATTTTTTCCCTTTTCCAAAAGTTGTGTGTAGGGGAATGAATCCTAGTGGCTTTATTGGTGTATCCCCCATGTAACAACCCTGATTTTCGAGTACGTGAGATCTTTTTGAAAATACGGATTTCTCCGGAAGATCAGTAAGGCGAGAACCTCTGCTATAACATCAAGTATATCAATCCTTATTGTCATTATGTCATCTTTAAGTTAGAACCTTTTATGAGGCAAGCTCAATAACGCAGTCACGAAGAACCTAGTTTTTGAACCGTATCGGTTAGGAGTTTTGATTCGGTTTTTTGTAAATAGTCTCAGTTTGACAAACCGGACCTGATTTATGAGATAAGAGAGATAATAGGATGATATTATCATTATATTAGTATTATAAGCTTATTGAATGATATTATAAGGTTACCTGATCAGTTTTAGTTTAAAACAGAAAACCGGTTTAACCGGGTTCACAATTTACTGGTGCAGCTTAGCACCTGCACTCTCTGATGACTTTAGCAATGCTAAGGCCTCATTATTCATGTTTTATTATCATAATAAATATGTTATAGTGTCATTTATGCTAGTAGCTCAGAAAATAATTTTTAGAGATGTTTTTGCAAGTGTTCTGATACATCTAGTTTTAGTAGTTATACACCTGAGATATTTTAATATTATTTTAATCCACCTCCAAGCCAACCAATCACAACTCACCCTACACCCCCAAAACCCTCAAGGCTGGCTCATTTTCACTTTGTGGCCGAAAATAGGTAGAGAGAAAAAGAGAGAAAAGTTCTTAGTTCCAAATCTTCAAAGCTTGATTTTTGCTGAACTAAAACCCAAATGAAAATTCCAATCCGACCAAAATGATCCTCTCTTCTTTCTCTACATGATCATATGACTTATCAAGGCTGGAATCAAGGTGAGTTGGCTACACCATCTCTCTTTTGATTCGGTTTCAAGGAAACATGGTTAAATATGTGTTTTCTTGACGTGATTTAGGAGGAAAAAGTGCTTAAGGACCACCTGAAAGTTTAATTGAATTAGGAGCAGCAAAACCAGGTAGGGTGTCACGAAATTAATCTTGATTATTTGTGTTTGAGTTGTGTGAATGTTGTATAAATTGGCTGTGCTAAAAATTGGTTTGGTTGCATATATGATTGATTCTTGGTGAAAATTTGGTGAAATTTTGATGAAATTTGATGAAATTCAAGCTTTAAAGTTCATGTTCTTGGGCAGCTGGAAAAACGAAACCCTAAACTTAAATTGAGGTTCAATTTGTGTTGAAATCATGTAGAAAAGATGGGGTTTTAGTGGCTGCTAATTTATTATGAATTATAGTAAAAATCGGTTGCTGAAAAGACTGAAAAACGGGTAAAAACAGAGAAGGAATCTGAAGAATTTATGAAGAATTAAAAATAATATTTTAATAAAAATAATAAAATAATACAAAAAAGGCAGTTTTCTGTAAAAGCTTTAGAAAGACAACTTTAAACACAGAATCTCATAATTACTTTCATAAAACACTTAGGGAGCGGTAAGAACATATTAGTGAGGTAAAGATAAAGGAAAGATAAAAAGTTGAAGAAAATATAAGAACCAAAGAAAACTCTGTAAAGTTTTAATGACAGAAAAACAGACAGAGACTAATGAACGAACTAGGGCAACATAGTTAGCTCTGGAATTGCGAATAGGGTTAGGTATTATATGAAAAGTTAAACTGTTTCAGTATAGACTTAATGAATCTATACTTGGGACAGACTAACTATTCATACCGAAATTTATATAAGCTTTAAATACATACGTTAAACAGAGAAATCAGAGCAGAGTAAAGAAACACAGAGAACAGAGTAACCAGAGAAGAATAAAGGGATACAGAGAAAAGAGTAATCAGAGCAAAGTAAAAAGACAAAGAGAAAAGAGTATTGTGATAAAGAGAAATGGTTTGAGTTAAGATGTTGTAAAAGTAAAAGCTGTAGAGTTTGTATAGCATGATTGAACAGAGAAAGAAAGAAGTACTACATAAGAATGTGAAAGTGATGATGAATGATGAGAATGTTAATGAATGATGATAATGAGAATGATTATGTAAGAATCTGCTGCAGAGAGGCAGTCAGATAGATGGTGGTACGACCACTGAGAACGCTTTCCTGGGATACCTTGCTATAATGCTTTGCTGTAAGACAGAGGTTGCTTACAGAGGTATCGAGATAAGTGTGCTCCTGTAAGATAGAGGTTGCTTACAGTGAGTATGTTGTTGCTCCTGTAAGACAGAGGTTGCTTATAGTGAGTCTGTTGAGCGTATATCGGCTAATAAGTGCCGCCCTGCAAGACAAAGGTTGCTTGCAGTGGATACCCTGCAAGACAAAGGTTGCTTGCAGTGGATATTGCCAACAGGAAAGCCTTATCCAGACAGAGGTTGCTGGGTAACGTTGGGAGCAGGTATGTAACCGACAAATGAGCTCATTACCTGCACTAGGGCTAGACATGCATCATATTTGGCTGTGCATTTTCCTCCGTTATGATTGTTGTATGAATGTATGCTTTCCTTATTTGTATTCTATTCTCTGTGTCTGTGTTGTATTTTCTTGTATTTTTCTATTTGTGTTTTGTTTTCTATTTTCTCTATTTCCTCTATTTATATGTATCTTCTATCTACTGCTTCTCAGTATTCTGCTATTTATCTGCTAAACAACACGGAATTAATGAACTTAACTAATAACCCCGACCCTACTAAGAACTCCCCAGTTCTTACCCCTTCTCTCTCCATTCCCCCTTCAGATGGAAGCTTGGGTACCCTTCCGTAGTTCGCTGATGACCGTTCATAAAGAGGATTCCGCTCTAGGTAGTCTTCTGAGTCTAGGTTGAATCCCGTTCTCTGTTCATATGTATATACGGTGAGACCGGCCAACGTCTGCACCCCGTTTGTATGCGAACTTTAACCTAAATCCTATGTACAAGACTCTTGTTATGTGGCTACTTGATGAGGTACTGGAGTGATGTCATATGGCAATATCTGGTCGTGCAGAGGAGTAGAAGATGATGTTCCACCTTTTGATGACGTTCCACCTGACTTGAGTTTTGAAGACTTAAAACATACTTTCCCTCGCTTTAGTAGTTTAGAGGGACTAGGTGAGTATGTGTGGTTGTTTATAACCGTTTTATCTATTATTATTTGTGAATTGCTTATGAATGATTCTATTTATTAATCCAAACGTTTAAAAAAAAAAACCCGCAAATTAACTACGCTTTTAACAATGACTCAGGCTCATATAATAAATAATAGATAATAATTAGGAAGACAAGTTGGTAGCGCTCAGTTTCTAGTATGATCATGACGTACCAGAAATTGGGTCGTTACACCCCAGCCCATATAGGGTATCGGGGTAAGCTCTTAACTCCTTTTCATCTAGTCCTAGCTTATCCAACGCTGGCTTGAACAGGATATAGACTGAGCTCTCCTGATCCACTAGGGTTCTGTGTAGATGGGAATTGGCAAGGATCATGGTTATCACAACTGGATCATCTTGTCCTGGAATGATGCCTTGCCCATCTTCTTTAGTGAAAGAGATGGTTGGGAGGTCGGGAGCTTCGCCTCCGACCTGGTAGACTTCCTTCAGGTGTCTTTTGTGAGATGAATTTGTGAGACCACCTCCAGCAAACCCTCCTGAGATCATGTGTATATGTCTTTCCGGGGTCTGTGGTGGCGGGTCTCTTCGGTCCTCGTCATCTCGCTTTCTCTTACCATGATGGTGACCTTTCCATGAGATATCTATCAAGCCGACCTTCTCTGGATAGCTTTTCTATCACATTCTTTAGGTCGTAACAATCATTTGTTGAGTGAATATATAGTTTATGGTACTTACAGTAGTCGCTACGACTTCCCCCCTTTTTGTTTTTGATGGGCCTAGGGGGAGGTAGTCTTTCAATATGACAAATTTTTCTGTAGACATCAACTAGGGAAACTCGTAGAGGAGTGTAGGAGTGATATCTCCTGGGCCTTTCAGGGCCAACTTCCTCCTTTTTCTTGGGCTCCCTCTCTTTCTCTTTTGATGAGTGAGAGTGCCCAGGTCGCTAGTTCGGCTCTCACAGTCTGGCATTTTCCTCCATGTTGATGTACTTCTCAGCTCTCTCCTGTACATTACTTAGAGAGATCGGATGCCTTTTCGAGATGGACTGGGAGAAGGGGCATTCTCGGAGTCCATTTACTAGGCCCATAATCACTACCTCCGTGGGCAGGTCTTGAATTTTCAAACACGCTTTGTTAAACCTTTCCATGTAGTCCCTCAAAGGTTCTTCGACCTCCTGTTTTACTCCTAGGAGACTCGGTGCGTGCTTCACTTTGTCCTTCTGGATGGAGAATCGCATAAGGAACTTCCGTGAGAGGTCGTCGAAGCTAGTGACCGACCTTGGGGGGAGGCTATCGAACCATTTCATCGCTGCTTTCGTTAGGGTTGTCGGGAGAGCCTTGCAGCAAGTAGCATCAGAAGCGTCGGCTAGATACATCCGACTTTTAAAATTGCTTAAGTGATGCTTTGGGTCAGTAGTTCCGTCATAGAGGTCCATATCAGGGATTTTGAAATTCCTTGAAACTTTTGCCCTTATTATGTCCTCACTGAACGGATCTTCTCCTCCTAACGGAGAGTCTTCTCGGTTATTGCGAGATTTTCGACCTCAGAGAGCGGACTCTAGTCTTAGGAGCTTTTCTTCAAGCTCCTTTCATCGCTCGATCTCATTCCTCAAATTTCTCTCTGCCTCTCGCTATCGCTCAAGCTCTTGCTCCAACTGCTCCAGGCGCCCTTGGTGGCCGTGGAACAATCCCATGAAGTCAGCTGCATGGGGTTGTCCCTTTTTTCCTTATTCGCGCCCTTCGGATGAGTTTCCCTTCGAGTCTTTCACCCCCGAGATGCCTTCTCTGTGCTGGTTAGTCCCCCTTGGTGGGTGACTATAGCTCTATCGTCGTTACCAATGTCTTGATTCTTTTTCTCAAAATCAGACGCTGTGTTTCCATCCTCGTTCAAGTCGTCCACCATCACTGGTTGATCTCTCGGGTCCCCAGCAACGGCGCCAATGTTACGATGGGTAACCGGAGATTAATGGGCTGGACTTGTAAGGTTAGCCCAAACGTCAGGAGGAGGTGGTCTCCAACTTGGTTTGCGTCTGGGAGCCACCGCCGTCCGACTTGTGTGTATGAAGGAATGGCGGGGGTGGTACCTGCAAAGACACTCCGATGCCTAAGTCGGCAAAGAATTTAGCAGGTTTTTAGAGTATTGGAATTTAGAGATACCTGAGGGGTGTCAGTGTATTTATAGTGGTGAACCAATAACCGCCATTGGAGTAGTTCCATCTTTTAAGGTGGATAACCGTCCCTTTATCTTAGAGAAGTTGAGATATGGTTCCTGGAAGTGGGTTGAAAGATTTTAAGGGCAGTTACTTATTTGAATAAGTGTTATCTGCCAGCTATCCTTCGATCCCGACTTCTTTGGAGTGGAGTCTGTATTCAGTCCAACCTCTTTATAAGGAGGTCAGTTGGTAGCAAAGGCCAATCTTTAAATTGGGCCTTTTTGATTTATTTAGACTTGGACCTTAGTGTTGGGTTAGGGTATGAACACCTACCATTTTTTCTAAAAAAATGTTGTAAACTTGTAATATTAAATTTAAATATGTTATTTAAAATATTTTGAATCCTAAGTTATTGAACTTTGTAAGAATATCACTTTTTTTTTTAAATATTTTATTTTGTTATTAAAATACAATATATAAACAATTGAATCTTAGAGTTGGTGTTATTTTCATCTTACGTTTTGGTATTCATCAAATTTTTTAGTTTAAGTTTAGGTTAAATTAAAAAATTTTAGTGTTAGTTTTTTAAAATAAAAGAAAAAACTTGTTTCTACTCAAATTTTATTTTATATCAAATACATTTTAAAAATTAAACATTTAGGTAGGGTCATAGATTGGCCTATTTTACTTAAGTGATAGATTTTGTTCAACGAGTCTAACCCGTTTGTTACTCTTAATGAGTGACATGATAATATTAAACTTAATAGACTTTTATGTCATTATTAAAATTCAGATTGAATTATTTTATCTAATTTAATTCTAAAAGTTAGTTCAAGAAATAAGAAATATCTCATATATACACTTATAAATTATTACCATGTTTTGAGGAAGGTGTTGAGTCATTAAAAAGAAAAGGTTTTTGGGTTACAAGGAGTAAAATGGTATTGATCAATTTGGATTATTGATGACAATACTAAAAATGATAATAAATTAATATTATGTGTGTTCTAATTTTAATTTTTTATTTTTATAATGTCTGACTTTGTTACTTTACTCTAGTGTGTTGAGTTTTTTTTGTTCAAAAAAATAATATTATAATCATTTAGAGTTAATCTATTTATATAAAGATGCATGATTATTTTTTTAAAGGATAGATAATCCATTTAAATTTCACACAAAAAAAAAAAAAAAAACTGATGTTTATTGTTTTTCTGGTGTTGATGTTACATCTATGTGGAATCAGCAAACGTGCCTTATCCATTTCCTTTTCCCATACATTGCTTGTAAGTTGTAACCTCACTTAGAAGGATGTATGTATAAACAAATGAATAGAACTTTAATAATTTCATCATCTAATCTATTAAGCGAGAATCCATTTAGTGGCAAACAACTTAGCTTAGTCATTTTTGTCCAAAAGTATCACTGCATGTTATAAAATAATGTGAAGATTTCTAAATGAAATTCCTATAGCTAAAAGAATTTGAGAGAATCCAAATAACTATTTAATTTGAAACTTATCTCAAAAAACCTAACCACATACATGTGTCCATAAAAAAATGTTTTGCTTTACTAATTAAAATGTTAAATGCTTTCATTTGATGGAAATATTTAAAACTCGAAATATAAGTTTTTTTTTTTTAAAGCAAAAGTTCAACATAAAACAGTGGAGCATCAGTACTAACTGACACAGAGCACATTAGCACAAAAGTTTATAAACAGTGCGACAACAACACAAAGAAAAGTCCTCATGTTATCTCTGGCATAGCCATCAACAACCAAAGGGATCTACACCTCTTCATTCGTTGTAGTTCATCATCGTCATGTTGATTATCTCTTCCACACCTTTGCTCTCATTCTGAAATATTCTTCTATTTCTTTCCAACCAGATGTTCCAAACAACGGCGCAGAAGCCTCTCAATCGTTGATCTCAATCCTCCTTTCTCCTCGGTTCCTCTGTCCAACATAAGAAATGTTCTCTCATGGAGTCAGGAAAAGACCACTGTCGGCAAAACATCGATATCCAAGCACTCCACACCTGCCAGGCGAATCCACATCCTAAAAACAAGTGATGTACATGCTCCACCTCCTTATTACAAAAAACACAGATATTATCTTCCTGGCTAATAATGCCAAACCTGCTAAGTCTACTTTTTGTACTCACTCTACCTATCAGCACAAACCAAGTAAACAGTTCCACTCTAGGTGGAACTAGACCTTTTCAGATAGTCTTGGTGAAGCTATAACTGGTGACCGCCTCTAGGATTGTTTCCTCCTGCCAAACCTGCACAAATGAGTTAGTTGAAAAAATACCTTTTCTATCAAATTTCCACACCACTCGATCCTCTCTATTATTTATTAGTGTCACAGGTCTCAACACCTCATGTAATTGACCCAAAAGTTCCAACTCCCATTGAAAAAGCTCTCTTCTCTATTGAAAATTCTAAATCCACTCTAATCCGTCCCAGAACCCACAATCCCCTATGACAGATCCACATGGGTTTGAAACAGAGAAAAGCTTGGGAAACCGATCCTTCAACGATCCACAGAGTAACCATACATCCTCCAAAAAACGAGTACGCCGCCCATCACCAACCTCCATGGACAACCCTGCAACTAGCTTCTCCCTTATATGTTGATTCGTTATTTGTAGCTGGCATATATCCTTTCAGGGACCTCCCCTAGTAGGTAGCACTTGAGTTGATAGTAGCTCATTAGGACTTAGATTGTTACAGGAGCACACCACTCTCTTCCACAATGGGCAGTCCTCCTTGAAAAAGCGCCACCACCACTTAAACAACATAGCTGTGTTACGAATCATAGCATCTCCAACTCCCAACCCACCAGTTTCTTAGGGGCCTGCACCACTTCCCATTTAACTAGTGCCATCCCATTACTTCCATCATCCTTCCTCCACAGGAATCCCCTCTGTAGGGATATCAATTTTTCAGCAACAGCTTTTGGCATCTTAAACAAGCTCAGATAGTATATTGGTAGACTATTTAGTACTGATTTGATTAGCACCAATTTCTCAGCTTTGTTTAGTACCTTTGCTTTCCACAGGCTGAGCTTCTCCTCCACTTTGTCTATTATGGGCTTCCAGGTCTTTACCAACCTCGGATTCATAGTTGTAAGAACCGGACCGGTAATCGAACCGGTCAGGTTACTGGTTCACTGGTTTATTGGTTCAACCGATAAACCGCTGGTTGAACCGATAAAACCGGTTTCACATAAAAAAAAATTTTCATAGATTCAAGCATATAATTCAGCAAGACAAGCATATTCATATTTCATAGATTCAAGCATATAATTCATATTTCATAAATTCACAGCACAAGCATATTCATCCTAGAAACCTAGACAAGCATTAGTCAACAAGCAATCTTAAATAGTTAAATTTCCTATTCAGCAAGACAAGCATATTCATATTTCATAGATTCAAGCATATAATTCATATTTCATATTTCCAGAACAAATCAACAAAACAACAAATTTTCAAGTTTTTAACAAGCATGTGAAACACAGAACAAATCAACAAAACAACATAATTCATATTTCATAGATTGAAGCTTTCAACAAGCATATTTATCCCAGAAATTTCAACAAGCATATTCATAACACTGTAACAGCAAGAAGTGCAGAACAGAGCAGACTACAGAGGAGAACTGGAGTTAACCTGTTTGACAGAGTAGAAGAACGAAGTAAGGGCGAGTTCGACGGCGCAGCAAAGGCGAGTTTGACGGCGCAGCAAGGGCGACGGCGACGGCGGGGCAACGACGACGGCGATGATGGACACCCGCGGGTCTGTTCTGTTCGGCTTAGGGCTTTTCTTTTTTTTTTTAAAAATAAACCAAAACGACGTCGTTTTGGAAAAGGAATTAAAAAAAAACATTTTCGAACCGGTCAGTTAACCAGAAACCGCCGGTTTTCTGGTTTTTATTAAAACCGGCCAGTTCAACCCGGCCCAAAACGATTCTCTTCCTTATCCGGTTACATCACTCAACCGGACCGGTTATAGGTCCGGTTCACCAATTTTCTGGTCGAACCGGTCGGTCCGGTCCGGTTCTTACAACTATGCTCGGATTTGCTCCTAAAGGGATTCCCAAGTATTTAACTGGAAGGGAGCCTCCTTTACAACCCAACAAGCGACACATGCGGTGGACCCACTGCTCTTCACAATTTACTGGAATCAGGCTCGACTTGTCAAAGTTAATGCTGAGCCCTAACATCAACTCAAAGCACCTCAAGAGTCGCTTGTAGTTTTTTATGGTCTCTTCTTCTGGTGGACTAAACAAAATTGTGTCATCCGCAAACTGAAGATGTGATAACTCTACACTATCTCTCCCGACTAACAACAAAGATTTACGACCGTTCCTGATTGCCTCTCCAATCATCCGATGTAGCACATCTACAACCAGTACAAACAAGAAAGGTGAAAGTGGGTCACCTTGTCTCAATCCTCTTTCCATCTTGAACGGCTTGGATGGCGAACCATTTATCAATACTGACATAGAAGCTGTCGTCAGACACTCCATAACCCACGATCTCCATCGAAGCCCAAAACTCATCTTTTGCAGTACTAAGTCCACAAAGCTCCACTTGACTCTATCATAAGCTTTTTGAAAATCTAGCTTGATTATCACTGCCTCCTTCTTCCTCCTCTTAAGCCAGCCTACAGCTTCACACGCAATAAGTGCCCCATCATGTATTTTCCTCCCTTTCACAAAGGCACTCTGGGTCTCCCCTACTAGCTCTGGCATTACTTGTCTCATCCTCCTAACCAATACCTTAGAAATTACCTTGTATACACACCCAACCATACTAATAGGCCGCAGGTCTTTAATCTCCTTTGCACCAACGAACTTCGGAGCCAGCGCCACCCAAGTGATATTGGACTCTGCCGGTAACCTGGATGTCTGAAAAAACCCAATCACATCTGTCGTGAATTCCGGCCCTATCTCATCCCAACACCTCTTTATGAAATTCATGTTGTACCCGTCACAGCCAGGTGCCTTAGAAGACTCACAGTCCCACAGTCCCACACAGCCTCCCTTATCTCATCAGCAGACGGCATCATTTCCAACTTTTTCGCATCATCCTGACCTATCCTCCTCACCAGATCATCCCTAAATCCCATCATAGGAGACTCTCCCTGTTGATATAAATCCTTATAGAAATCTCTAATAACAATTTTTATCCTAGCATGATTCCTGACCAGTCTGCCATTGATTAGCAATGTATCAATCCTGTTATTCCTCCTTCTTGCTGAAGCTATATTGTGGAAATATCTTGTATTTTTGTCAATCTCCTTGGCTTGTCACGATCTGGACATCTGCTTCCAATAAATTTCTTTTCTCACATACCACCTCTCACAACAAGTGACCAGTACTTTTCGTCTAGCCTCCATCGTACCGTCATACACTCCACTGCTCACCATATCATCTATCTTCTTAATTTCTTCCTCAAAGGTCGTAATCTTCTTGTCCATATCACTAAAATTGGCCTTATGCCATCTCCCCAACGGGACTGTCAACGCCTTCAATTTATCTGTGAACTGAATCTGCCCCAATCCTCTCCACTCCTCTTTCACCATTCTGAGGAACCCTTCATGTGTAAACCAGGAATCTAAGCTTCTGAATGGCCTTGGACCTCCCCTTTGTTTTTTGTCTTCTAATATAATAGGACAATGATCTGACAATCCCCTCGGTCCATCTTGTATCCGCGTCTCCGGAAACTGCTCTAACCACTCCAGGCTAACCAGAGCTCTATCAATACGACTACAAGATCGTCCCCAAAACCATGTGAACATACGATCATTGAGCAGCAAGTCCACTAACTCCATATCTTGTATCCAATCCTTGAATTCTTCCGCAAACCGAGATAACCCATCTGCTTCTTGTCGCTCCTCCACATTTACTATTTCATTAAAATCTCCCATATAACAACTCGGCACCTGGCATAACCCAGCTATATAGCTCAGCTCTTCCCACACCTTCAACTTCGCATCCCTGTCATGTGCACCATATACCAAGAAAAACGCACAGTTGAAACTACTCTTCACCAGGACCCCTTCAACACATAGCCATCTCTCCCCTTTATAGCAATTATTCGATTTAAACACTGATTCATCCCATATTAATAGAATTCCACCTGCTGCACCTTCAGATCCTACATATTCCCAACCCGCACTATCCTGCCCCCATATTCTTGCCACATCATATCTCGTCACTATCTCCCGTTTAGTCTCAATCAAGCCCAACAGATCTAATCTATGTTTATTCTTGAGGTTCTTTACCATGCTAAACTTCCATCACCCCTCAACCCCCTAGCATTCTAAGAACAAAAGATCATTTAAAAAGCTTCTAACACACCTGCTTTTTATGTTTGGGTCTGCAGCGTCTCAATTTCTCCTTCTGCTTTGCTGCTTTCCTTTTACGATCTATCTCTTCATTTTGTGCTTGGAGGATTGCCATAATGTCATCCTCCTCATTGTATATCATGGCACCTGACTCCTTTGCCAACTCCCACGTTCTTTTGTTCTCTAGCATCTGTTCCTCCAAATTTGAAGAGTGAGCATCACCGTCTTCTGCGCATGCCATTCCTAGCTCTTCCCCACACTCGTTCCCTTCACTACCGTCTTCCTCGCGCCCTACAGCCACCTCCTTACCACTTTGGGCAATTACCTGACCTCTATCAACGTCGGCTTCGAATTGTACATAAGCCGCCGCACACCCCTCTTGACTCACATGCCTCCCTTGAGTGCCGCTGCCAACTACCTTCACACCTTTCTCTTCATTATCCACAGCCAAGTCTATCCTTTCTCCTGCTTCCCCCAGATTCTGTTCCTCATCTTTATTCGCCCTAATAGCAATTCTTGCCGCCAAATCTGTTGTCTTGCAGCCATCGTTGGAGACGGGGTCTTCACATGCCAGCCCTCCCAGCCCGAGTTCTTCAGTGAGAGTGGGAGAAACTACACCACGGCGCTGGGTGTTGTCAAGGAGCGGAGACTGTCGACGTCCCTCGTGCCCAGCCCCAACGCCCCCGCCTGCGTCATCCTCGAGGGTTCACTTGCTGTTGGCACTGCAACCACACCAGTCGCCTGCGTTGTTACGTGATTCGGCCAGCACCCGACCCGGAACTCCCAACTCAGGCCCAGTTACAGATTCGCTTGCTTCAGCTGATGTTGGGCCTGTTTGGCCCTTCACCCCCTTAACCATCTTAATTTTGTTGCTGGCCCAAACTGTATTTGGTGGAGCTGCTTTCTGTTTGGCCTTAGTGGACCCATGTGCTAATCCATTTAAAACACACGTGACTGTCCTCTCAGACCCTGCCTCCTCCCCTGTAACGGTACCTCCCCCCAAATATGCCATTCCTTGATTATCGCCAGTAATTACTTGATCAGTTATGATTTTCAAGCAATTATGGTAATTATTGTCATCAGTCCATTCATTCAAAAAATTGTGTGGAATTTCTAATCTGCCATTGTCATCTTCCTCTCCTCGTGTTACCAGTAACATCAACTCCTCCTCATGATCGCCCTCATCTAATGAACCATATTGATGTCGCTGCACCAAATCCACTCCTGGCACCTTGCTCGTTCTGCCGTGATTTCTTTGTTCACTGTTTATTATCTTTTGATCACCAAGTCTTTCAGTATAGTGCAGGTCACACGGCTCATATCCAATTTCCTTTACGAAAACATCATATCCCCTGGTGCCAACGTTGATATGGACCCATTCTTCGATTATGTCCATTAGACACGTATCGATCTGTACACGACCTACTGTGAAAGAACTGCACGATTCTGTCTCTCTGGCACACCTAACTACTTCGCCCCATTGGCCTCCTATCCTTTTAAAAGTATCCACAGACCATGTATGTAATGGAAGTCCGAAGCACTCAAGCCATACTCTACGAGTTTCACTGTGTTCCGACTCCTCCTTCCTCCAAACACTGTGGAACAAGTGGAGTAGGCGATTCATGTTCAACGTGTAGGTTTCTTCAGCATGTACAGCACTATCGAAAGTCAATAGAGCTTTGTATGCTCCCATTTTCCTGACCTGGACAACATTAGGAATGTTCTTCGCAATCGTTTCCTTCAGAGAGTCAAATTTAATAGGCTTCGTCGTCCCCCCTACAAGGCTTCGCTGCAGCCAAACAAAATTTTCTTCTGCCACTGCTACCTCTAGCTTCTTCGTCCATCCATTATTGTGTGGGTCTTTATCGGCTTCCTTCATCCGTAACTCACGGCCAGATGATCCAGCATCATTCGGTACTACTTCGTTTTGTGGTTTCCGAGCCAAAGGATTTTGTGTGCCCGCACCTCTCTCTCCACTTCTCGTGGTAGTTACCCCTGATGATCTTCGATACTTTGCTTCCCCTACGAACACATTCTTACCTCTCAGCCGCAATCGATTCATCTCCGCTATAGCTTTCAACGCCCCTCCTTTCGTTGTGTATCAAATGAAAACAAACATGTAAATATTTTCGCTTTTTCGTTTTTGGGATAAATATATATCATTGATGCGTCCCGTCCAGTTGAACAAATGGAACAATTCTCGTTTTGATATGTCTTCAGGGAGATTACTCACAAAAACGGTGAAGGACTCATTCTCCAATCGCCAATACTCCTCTCGATTCCAAACCCTAGGATCCTTGTCATGTTCCCTAGATCTACCCCTCCCAATGTTTCCCACCCAGACTCTCGCTCTCTCTCTCTCGCTCTCTCTCTCTCGCTCTCGCTCTCTCATTCTCTGAATACAATTTAATATATATTCTCAGACTAAATTAATTTAACTAGATTTGAAACGCTCCACTTATTCGAAACTCTATACAAGATGTTATGTGTAAATATTATGAATCATTTTATGAAAAAAATCACAATAATAAAATTACATATTAAAATTTTGTACTCTATGTTGCAAGTATTTATTATAGAATACTCTAAAAGTGCCATGATACATGGCTTGAATTCTTAATGCAGAAAAATATTGATGAATAATAATGCACACGTTGAGACACTATAATAGGGAACTGTCAGAAGAAATTAAGGGGGTGTAGGCGTGTAGCTGCAGAAACAACAATCAACAATAATTTAAGGGATTTTGCTAAAGATACTTGTTAAGTTCCTCAATTAAAAATGTTTACATGAAAAATTACAAAATTAATTTTTTTAGATTGTGTTTGAATATTATTTCTGAGATACAAATATAAAATTAGTAGAGATATAAATTTACGATTTGGTTGTGAAAATAGGGATAGAGATACAAAAAAGTTTCATGCCTCAAAAAGACATAAAATATTCATTTTTAATTTTTTTTTATCTTCTACACATAACAATACATTTTTCGTTACTGATCGTGCAAGTTTTTCAGACTCTGTTATTTTATATGAAAGCTCTAAATATTTGTGTTAGAGGTCTTTTATATCAGATGTATATATCTTATGTACTTTGTGATATGATAAACACAAAAGAAGATTAATTAACTTAAAGAAAAAGATAAATTATGTGAAGAGAATTATTTCCACGTGATGAATTTATTTGATTTATAGGTAGCTCTTTTTAATGACCATACTAAAGAAAGTTCGTTAAAGAATAGGCACAACTTCTTATAGAAATTGGGTTATCAATGTGGACGGTAGCAATAAACTTAAATATTGATGATATCAACATATAGACTATAGTCCTACAAATTTAAAGCACATACTCACTTAAGGATCATAATTTTGGGTAATTAAGCTTATGAAACAACTTTTTGATTTGTGGTTGAAGTGTAACTCGTACAAACTAAACGAACTTAAATGATGGAAGGTGTTGGCAAGTTGGTTGAAGCTATATATCAATATATGTCATACCTTGTACGACAATGAATTGGTATGATAGCATTGGCTTCTATGCTTTGACTTTAATAGCACATACACATGTGGTTTAGAGTATTTCTTTTGCTTAGTGGTTATTTGCACAAAATGGCTAATATTCCTTTTTAGTATTTTAGGATCTAAGGTTGGTTTTGTTTTGAGAATAAGATAAGATAAGATATAACAACAAGCTAAGATATAAAGGATAGAAATATAAAAATTAGTATTTTTATATTTTGTTTGATGATAAATTAAAATAAATTATGAAAGTTTAATTTATTCTCATTTGTTTATTAAAAAATTTAAAAAAAATATATAATAATAAAAAGTATAATTATAAAAAATTAATAAGAATAATAAAAAATTATAAAAAATAAATTATGTCTTTCATTAGTGTTTTAATGTCATTTTTGTCAGGATGAACACAAAATATATTAATTCAGTGTTTCTGTTCATATCTTATCTGCTAAACATAATTTTGTGTTTCTGTATCTCTGTTTCAGTGTCCTGTCTTTATAAACAAATGTAGCCTAAAGCATGGTTAGTTGGATTAATATTAAATTATTTGTCTATGAAGCACGGATATTTCGCTGAGTTGCCGTGTTCGCGTGTCGGACACATTTCGGACACGACACTCATCGACACTCGTCCGACACGCATGTCTGTTGTGTCCAACCGTGTCTTAATAAAACTAAGAAATTATTTGCCGAACACACTTGGACACACCTAAATACCATCACGTGTCAGTGTGTCCAACATTATTCTTAACATGTATTTTTTTTAAATAAATTTAGAAATAGTATATATTATTATTTATTAACAAAAAAATATTTTATATAATTAAAATAAAACATGATGTTTTAATATCAATAAAATATCAAAATATTATCACGATTTATCTAAAAAACACTTTATATTTTATATATATGTATGTCGCGTCTTTGTGTATTATAAAATTTTAAAATTAGTATGTCAACGTATCTTGTGTAATATCGTATCTCGTATTTTGTGTCTGTGTTCATGTCCATCTCCGTGTCCGTGCATCATAGTTATTTGCTTTGATTTCCTTTTCCTTTTTTGGTTTAGGGCAAGCAATACAAATTTGAAGTTGCGTGTGGCGTGTTAATTTTTCAATAAATGATATTTCCTTTTAATTTCGACAACAAAAAATTGTTATATTTTATTCATTTTTATTTGTTGATTTGTTGATGGAAGTTTTTAAAATTCAAAATATGTATGTGTCAATCTGAATTTAAAATTATATTAAATGTAAAATATTTGTTAATTCAAAATTCTTTATATATTGCAAGTAAAATTGAAACTAAGTTTGATTGAGTTGAATCAGACTAAATTTAAGTTTGACTCATAAAAATTAGTTCAATTTATTAAGAATCGACGAAAATAAAACTTTGGCTCACTAAAAATTTATAAAAAATTGACTCAAATAACATGATCATAATATATAATTCTATATGAATAAA